>NC_089518.1:27290989-27589145 GCF_963924715.1 Thunnus thynnus | reverse complement strand
ACGCTTTCTGTCACGATGGTCACTGCATAAATTTGCATGATTTCTGCTTGGGATGTAACTGTCTAAATGGCCTTCAACCTGACCCCTGACCCTCAGCTTAGCATGCCTCGCTCTTACCAGAGTGACTCTCTAAGCCACTATGCATCTTCAGTGGGCTGGGTATGGCAAAACGCCTTCAAGCCTTCACATATAATGTAGAAAGACACAAAAATGAAACACTTAAATGATCATTTAAAATGAGAAATCTAATATTTTGAGATAGTGAATTAATACTGTATTTATCCTCAGACGGTCTCTGCCTAAAAGCTACTCATGAGAATGGACAGCTCCCTTTTTTTGAAATGTCCATATGAATGATAAAGTAAAAACCTTATTGGTGCCTTCCAGTAGTGTAGGTCAAATTCCCACATTTGCCAATCCACAAGCATAAAGTTGAAGATTTATATATAGAAAATCCTGCTTGAACTGTTTTAAGATTTGCTTTAAAAAATGGATTGTAGTTCTACTCATTCAACTTCCTTTTTTTCCAGAAAATAGGTAATGTAGGCTAAACCGTAGCATGTTAGTGTAACCAGAGTAAAAGCATTGCAGCAATTGATCGTCAGCAAATATCTCCCTCTAGTGTTTAAACATTGTTATAACCTCTGCTGCCCCGAAGCTTTTTCAGCGTCTGTGTGCAGTTAGATTTTTTGGCTTTGACAAACTGTCAGGTACTGATGTGTGTAGTCAGTTCCCAGTGTGTAACTCTTAGATGTAGGCTGGGACAGTTTTTGCACTCTCTGAGATGTAGCTTCGCTTGAGTGACAGTATGATCGTTCTTTACCATGCTATTTATTTCATCAGATACTGTATTTATGTTATTTTTGTATATAGTGACTCCACACATATCATATGGTTGCTGAAAAGAAATTTTTTGAATTGTTATGCTGTGAATATTGATTCGTTGATTTGTTTCTTGTCTCTCTTGCTCTTTATGTTGAATTCTAGTTTTGCATCCCAGGCTCTTGTATTGCGAGAAATCTGTTTAAACTTTATTCTAAAAAAAAAAAAAAGATTTGTCTCTTAAAGGTTAAAAAAATGTAGCATTTGAATAATCACAAATTGTTTTCCGTATTGCTGATATAATGAACATAGTTGCCCTGCATGCACACAACAGCTGCATGTTGTGCACGTCTGACTGGACGCTCCCTGTACCTTCTCCCTCTGCTTCTCTATAGTACTTTTGTCTCTGTAGCTGTCGACCGGCTCTGTTATAAGGCATAAAAACAATATTTTGTCCATCAACTCTGGCACGTTTGTCTGTTAGTGTACCTCACAAAGTTAGGCATAGTCTTGAGGCTATGTCATCTGCAGTACAGACCTGCTAACTCTTCTGTTTTTCCTTGGTTTCTCCCGCATTTCAAGGCCATCTCCCAGTGCCCTCCCATTTAGTTTTTTCTCCCGGGAAACTCCTTTAATTTGCATGGCCCTCAAACTTTATTATGAATAATTGTCATACATGGATCTATAAGTTTTGTATGTCTGTCTGACGTTACCCAAGTTGCCAGATCAGATGTCAGCAGGTATGTGCAGTAGCAGTGTTGGAGGTCATCTGCAGAAAACTTTCTTCATAGAACAACCTTGTTCCACTAATTGGAGGAAATGTTTTCATGCTTTGTTTTTTTTGGGAAAACTTGTCCTTTGCACTGCGTTTGTAATTCTGAGTGCCAGTTTTACATACTGGTTTGAGACTACAGTACAGGATGCTATGTTTGTTTGCATTGTGATTTTTCTTTTGTGTGTATGTTTGTTTGTGTGTTTATTTATTTGTTTGCATTTTTCACTTGTAGGTGCAGGGGAAATAAATTCAACATGCCTTATGTGTCTGCGTCTTTTCTTGGAAGATGTGTTATGCTTTACAGCACTGACATTAAGTGGCTTCCCCTGCTGTATCATTTGGCCTCATCTTAATTTGACGACACACTACAGGATACAGCAATCATCCTGTAGTGTAATTCATCAACAACTTTCATCTGAAAATCTCCAGAGAACAGAGGAATAATCACTTTTTCATCTTTGGCAATAAATCAGGAAGAAACCACCACCTGTTGAATTATAAAATAAAAACCTGTGGTGGAAAATATCTGGTTCATACATAAGACAGGCATCAGATTACACAACAGCAGTCAAACACTGTTTGTACACACTGTATGTTTACAGAGAAAACAGTACCCAACACAAAAGCTCATGCATAGCAGCTTATGTAACTCATCTTAATTTAACTAAGAAGCCTTGAATATTTATGTCTGACATCCAAGGTTATATGTAATGCATGTCTAAAACTACACTTAGAGTGGATCCACTAAATTTAAGTATTCATATTATTCCCATATATAGGACAGTCCAGTTATTAACCTACTTGTACATACGTTTTTTTCTTTTAGTCAAACACCAGAACTAGATTTTAAATCATACACAAGCAACATGTCAAAACTGAAACTGCCCTTAAAATAATGAATAATTAAGGAGTAATATAGAAGATTTTGTAGACAGAGGCACATTTTTGCAGGGAAATAAATATCCATCCTTTGTTGTCATTTAGACAATATCTGCGTTGCCTCACTGAGAAAACTGCAAATTTGGACGCTGTATTTTTTATAGTAGGCTCTCTGTATATTTACAGATTATAAACTCTTAACATATGTACACAAATAGTGCAAGGCTGTCCTAGGTGACTGAAATTAGAGCTTCCATTTTAACTTATATTAAGGCTATTTTTCAGGTTATCTCGTGACTCTGACAGCAGAATACTACATTTCAGGTCTAGTGCTTTGAAAAGACAATGATAGTCCATGTCTATTTAAGACACAATGACAGTATGAGACCACATATCATTTGGCATATGAAGCACTGTTATTATTAAATTCTCCCTTTCTCTGGAAAGGGTCTTGGGCCAGAGAGACGATGTCATATTGCTGTAAACTAGGAAATATGAACATTAGGGTGGTCAAACCATGTGCCAAGAATACGAAAATGTTCATTTAATCAATATACAGGCTACACAAAAAAGCTAACACATTGGATTTACTGACAGGTTGACAGTTAGCACTAGAAGAACATTAAAAAAAATGTGTTTAAGATTGATTGTCCACATCTTCCACAACTTTTCTTCAGCCATTATCAGCTGTGGTTTAACTTATTCACTGAATCAAAAGGTGCTGCAGAGGACAATCTCTGTCTGGATATCCTCACTTTGAATGACATGAATCCTTTTGAACAGGTTGTCATCTAGTGTGATCTTGCACTGAGGCTGTCCTGCCACCCTATGGTCATGGATGAAATTGCCTCCTTCTGCACCAGTAAAAGCACTTGCACAACCTGTGATCATATCTGCTGCTTGTCCCACTTCTTTTGTAAATCTGTCTTAAAACTGAAACAATGGTATGCAAAAAGTATAAAAATGCATGGATGTTGCACTCCATGCTGCCCCTTTATGGTCCAAATAGGAGGTGCTCAAATTTAAAAAAAAAAACAAAACACTTGGTTGCAGGTCACAAGACTGTTAGGTGGTAAACATGCAACTAAAATGTTTTAAAACTGAGAAATTAAATTCGGAGATGGAATGATTCAACAAAGAATCCACCTTTTGAAAGAAACATTGAATTCCCTGTAAGCATCTGCAAGAGGAACAGCAACAGACTTTCAGATTTTCATGTTTTTTTTGCAGGAAATATGATTAGAGTTGTGGAAATGGAGAGAAAGTGATGGCGACAGGCCAGATAGAGACAGAGGGACTGAGTAAGTGAGAGAAAAATTGTGTGAGCAAGTGTTTGCAAGGTGATGAAGTCATCGTTCAAAATGTTGTCGAGGAGATGAGCCAAGTTGTGCGGGATCTTCTGTCACTTTTTAGAGCCAGTAAACTGAGTGGAGGGCTGTAGGTTGTAAGCATTTGTCTCTCAGTGGGGGAATTATAGCAGATGAACCAACACCACTCCTGTTTCTGACGGAAAGATGGATGACAGTTACTGAAGTTTATCACAACACTGTGAGTCTGACATCTTAGCCCTTTACAGTCAACGGCAGCAACTCATGGGCTAAGTGAAAATCTGTTAAAGTGGTCATTAAATACTGAGAAGAAAAGGAAAAGGAACCAACATTTAACATAAAAAGAACACAAAGGAACACAATGCTTAGGTAATAGTGACTGACTTTCCCTGTTTACACTTGAGTCCTTGGAAAACCTCTGCTTTTGTCCACACCCCCCATGTCAAGTACTGACATTGGACTGTACACTGAATGATACAAAACAACTTGCTGGAATGTAATGAGGAAGTGGCAGAGTTCATATTCCTATAAACAGATAAGATAACCATGCAAATCTTTGTAACATTCTACCTATGGAAATAAGGAACCGTGCTGCATGCAACATTTTAAAAATCAAACTTAAAATAAGATTAAAATTTACTCAGATATGTGCTCATGAATGATGATTTTGTATTGATTAACTCTAACTTGATTGTATTGTTGATTAAGATTGTTAGGACAAAGACTTGTGCTACATTTCCTCTAATTATGAAGTTGGTTTTTTCCATTTGTCAGTTTTAAGCTGAATCGTACTATGTGTGCAAAATAGCTGTTGAGCTGTTGAGCTCAGCACATTTACATGTTGTTAAAATGTCAATGCTGATTAATTTGCAATAAATAAACAAACTGCAGTAGTTTAACCCTTGTGTTGTGACACTGATTGTACTACCTCATAGTTTGAAGTTCTACTGACCTCACTGATGTGTAAAAATAATAATCATAATAATTGCAAAATTGACCACTTTCCCCTTTAAATATTTATTTACTTTTAAAATGTATTTATTTATGACCTTATTAAACCCAAAATGTATGAAAATATTGAAATGGTAAGTTAACACATTCATTTGCCACAAACTGAGCCTGCCTATTTGACTGTAAAGCATTGCTTCTAAAATATTTGATATATTATATATTATATATGCTATGAATTAATAAATGTATATGCATGCTTTTGAGGGTCACTGTTAGACCTCTTATGAACCAAACTCCAATGACAGAACTTCAAATAGATTTTTTGGGGAGGGGTAGTGCTATTGATATTGAACATATAAACATCCATTTTATTAAACCATGTTGTACAGTTGAGGTCTCTGAGGCCCCAAAGAGAAATAATGCATCATTTTCTGTTGAGGACTTCTGAAAAAAATACCGTTTGGGAAAGTCATGAAGTATCAAGTTGATAAATTTGGTGATAAATAAGAGCTTTAAAGCTGTTAAAGAGGGCTCTCGGTTAAACCTCAGCTGTCAGAGTTCACTCGGTTAAAGATGTTCTAGGTAGGCGTGGGAAGTAATGTTAAGCTAATGATTTATTACAGGTGTCAGGAATTGCTGTAGGTGTTATCCAGCAGCTAAGGTTCACTGTTGTTACCTCAGTTATGTTATTAATGTGTAAAACAGCAAAGAATTTAAGGTTTTTAATGGCCAGAGTGTCATCTATATTGTAAACACAAGCATATGGAAGAAAAAGATAGAAGCCTACAGTCAGCTGTGTGTGTGTGAGCGTGTGTGAAGAGGCAGGCAGACATGCTGACTGACAGTAGAAAGAGGATTTTCTGTCTGTTGCCCAGTGAGAAGCTAATCCTGAGCCAGTGTCCCCATCGCTCTCCCTCTCTCTCTCTCTCTCTCTCTCTTCCTCTGTCTGTCTCTGATCCCATCTCTGTTCTTCAGTCTGCTCTGACTCTGCAGATTGAGCCTCTCAGGACTGAGCTACAGGAAACTAACCAGCCCCTCTGCTCTTCAGACTATACTCAGGTGAGTGATGGACTTTCCCTCCTCACTTCTCAGCTTCTCTTCAACTCCTCATGCTTCCCTTTAAGAAGTACCATAGACTTGTTTCAATCATGTTTTTTTGTGTCAGGGCATCAGCTTTCTTCCTGACAAATGGGAATATTCTGAAAAAATACAATGCATTTGCTGTATATTGTTGTAAGAGTATATTGGGATTCATTACATTTTAAATCAAGCTTTATTTATATTTACAGCATGCTGTACAGCCTACACAGCAGCCTAGTGCATTAGGGCCTCTTAATCTGCCTAATATTAATAGGGACTAGCCACCTGTCAACAACTGTTCCCATTAATATTTCCTTTGTCAAAGCTCAAGCATATCTCCTACAGTACATGCACACCCAAAACTAATAACAAAACCTAATAACAAACAACCAAAAACACTCAGTAATATATCTTTCCCCATTTCAGGAAAGGTCAAACGTCTATAGGTGCCTCTCCTCATCAGTCTCCTCTTCATTTAATCTAGTCTCCAGTGGGAATCCCTCTAATCCTACTTTTTCCACTCTCTTTCTTCTACGTGACCTCTTCCTTTAACCCCTCCCCATGACCTTAATGCTTCTCTCTCCTCTCAATTTCTCCTCTCCCTCTAGTGTTTTTGACAATCTCTGGCTTCTCTGTCTTTCTTCTTTTGCCTTTGTCTGTATTTTTATCCACTTAAGTAGCTCCTTAATTTCCCTCACTTCCTCTCTTCTCGTCATTCTTTCCAGTGTTTGTTCGGCTTCTCTTCATCACCCGCCCACTCGCAGTCTCTGTTTTCTTCCTGTCTGTCTTGTGTAAGCACAGCTGACCAGCCCAGAATGTCATAAAGGATCATGTGTTGGCTGATGCCAACTCTAAGCTGGCGCTTCAGCTTAACCTCACCAAAAGCTACTATCAATACTACGTATGTGTGCGTAAAAAGTGACTTTGACCTGTGGCTCGAGACAATTATGGGAAATGCACCTGCTGATTACATATAAAGCACACCCATAGCTACATTTCTTAGCTCCTTGTTCCCCATTCCACTTTACAACCTCTTCGATCCTCAAATCTTGGCCTTCTATCTATCCCCCACGCAAACCGCAAATCAAAGGGTGACACATTAGCACGTTTGCATTCTTAGCCCCAACTCTGTGGAATCATCTTCCACAATCTGTTAGATCAGCTGAATCCTTGGTCTGTTTTAAACAACACCTCAAAACCCATTTATATCGGCAAGCCTTTCTATAGACATCCCTTCTTGTTCCCATGTCCTGTTTTATTTCATTTTGGTTGATTTCTCTCTGTGTCATGTTTGTCTATTTTATTAATCTATCTGTTTCAATTTTGCATGTGTATGTGTCTGTAAAGCGCTTTGTAACTGTGTGTTTTAAAAAGTGCTATATAAATAAAAGCTTACTTACTTACTTACTTACAAAGATACAGAAATGCCTCATAGAAATGCTGTAAAATTAATTTATGTGCAGTATTTGACACCATTACAGTGTTCCTCATTTAATTTCATATAGTTTATTTACTCCCAAAATAACAGAGAAAAGAGAATAGAAATAAAATGTCAACTAACATTGAACCCCTTTGATTGATGTCCTCTGATATTTGATTGACATTGTCTGACAGACAGTGTTACACTGTGTGGGCCCGATGACATGTTATATTAATATGGTGGCATCTTTCTCAGCATCCAATCACAAATCATCTTAACACCTGAGCTGTTGGCTCTCCTGCGATGACCAATCAGAAGGCCTCTATCTGTTTCTAGAATAATCTAATCACGCAGACTGTGGGCATATCCGTTACTTAAGCATTTGATAGCTTAATGCAATTAGTAGTTTAGTAGGCTGACTGTGTACCTGCAAAGATGTGTGATCATACAATGTAATGTAAATATGAATGTTGATTACACTAACAAAGGCAAAATATTACCAGCATCCATTTGCATACTCATAAAATGTATTATTTCAGGACTTAAAATCCTTTTGTATTGTGTCTCCTTCTTTGCACTGAGGTCACAGAGCAACAATTACAAGAAGTAAAATATATTTTGCAGCATTTTTAGCACTGTAATCCAAAAAAGACTGTGCCCTGTAGTAACTTGAGTTATTATAATTTCATAATCTCACTACCATGTTAACAAGCTACCAAGTTTTCTGAAGAGACACAATTGTGCTATAAAGTAGTACAATAAATATCCTACCCCGCTCTCATACTTATACTCTGGTAATGTCACAGATTGTTGCCAATCCACCCTCCTTTCTACACTTTTTTTAATACTCTGATTCCCAATTATCAGCTTCCTCCAAATGCCATCTGTGACATTCAGGCAGGATGCCGCGGTAAAGTTCAGACTTGGTAAAGCCAATAGCTCAGCATGCTACAAAGTAGTGCAAATAAACACAAACATTTACCCTGACATTTCTAGCTGCCTAATGAGACTACAACCAACAGTTATCACATTCGGATATGGATGGTATTCAGGGTAAACTACCTACATGCCTCCAGGATGTAACCAAATTTAAAGGTGAAATTTAAGTGACAAACAGTGGTAATACAACATGATGTCACCAACTGAAAAAAAGACACAAATATCACCTCTCACTGAGAGGCTGGCAATTGATTTTTTTTCTTTTTTGAGTGAATAGAAATCACACTTGAAGCTGATGGAAAGTCATGTTTGCCGTCTTATCTATTACCAGGGAATATCCCAGACAGCTTAACCATGGCAAGCTCTTTCACCCGCATGGTATCTGGCCGTAACACGGCAGTGATTCTGGCCAGCATAGGAGCTGGCACACTGGCATCAGGATACCTCCTGAGTGACAGCACTGCTGCTGCTGACAGGAAGAGGCTCTATCCACCCAGGTGTGTGTGTTTGTGAGTGTGTATATGTGAGGTGTTTCACTAATTACCTGTACAAAGTTGTTTAACACTGTTTCCTTTAAAGAATAGATTAAGGCAGCTTATCAACAAGTTAAAATTGTAAATATTAAATAAATAAACTATAATACATTGCAGTGCTTGTTATTTCTGCAGACTGCACAAGCAAAACATCTGATGCAAAGTGAAGTCAGATTGATTTGTGTGTTTTTTGTCTCACCGCTGAATTTCAACCAGAGAGAGACCCACATCTGTCACTGCATAATTTCTTAGCAAAGCTCTGCATTTGCACCGAGCATTTTTATTTCAAATTTAAGTTATTTAAGTTATTTGTCTTAAAAATTGCTCAGACTGAAACATGAAACAGTTCTACCAAAGTGAAAGTAAACTTGTCTAAGTAACTAAGTTACTTCTGGAAACATTTCTACAGTGCTGATTTCCCCGACCTGAGGAAGCACAATAACTGCATGGCAGCAGCCCTGACCCCAACCATTTATGCACGCCTGAGGGACAAGACAACCCCCAACAACTGGACCCTGGACCAGTGCATCCAGACCGGAGTGGACAATCCTGGACACCCCTTCATCAAGACTGTGGGAATGGTAGCTGGAGATGAGGAGAGCTATGAGGTTCGTGTTATTGTTTGTAATGAGTTGTTGCGTCTTTAGTCCTAAAAAAGGAGGAGCTGACAATGTTTACTTTTTCCATCAGGTGTTTGCTGAGATCTTTGACCCTGTTATCAAGGATAGACACAATGGCTATGACCCCCGTACAATGAAGCACCCCACTGACCTGGATTCTTCCAAGGTTAGACCTCCATTTGTTCTCTACACCACATCCATGGCCTTGTCCGTCCATCACTTCTTGTATACACTCATACAGTGACCTGACCTTTCCCCTCCTCAGATCACCTCTGGGATGTTTGATGAACGCTACGTCTTGTCATCTCGTGTCCGCACTGGCCGTAGCATCCGTGGGTTGAGTCTTCCACCTGCGTGTACTCGCTCTGAGCGCCGTGAAGTGGAGCGTGTGTGTGTGACAGCTCTGTCTGGCCTGAAGGGAGACCTGACTGGTCGCTACTACAGCCTGGGAGAAATGTCTGACAGAGAGCAGCAACAGCTTATTGATGTTAGTGACCTACACACACACACACACACACACACGCACACACACACACACACACACACACATACACACACACACGGTTGGTTTCTGTGCTTTTATCTGATGACCATTGACATCTAATGTCCCACGGTCCATCTTTCCCTTTACTGGCCGATCAGGAGCACTTCCTGTTTGATAAACCTGTGTCACCTCTGCTCACGGCAGCTGGGATGGCCAGAGACTGGCCTGATGCTCGTGGGATCTGGTAAGACTAGGAGAGACTCAGTCCAAGATATACTGTTGCTTTTATAGCTGCACAATCTGTAGTCTTTGCATAGTTTCCCTAGATTGCTAAGAAACTTAGATTTTTGAAGAGGCCTCAGGAGTTCATTCTGTCATCCACAGCCATCGCTAGTGCTTGGTTTGTAATGAAGACAACTGAATTTTTGGTTTAGAGTTACAGCAACTGAAATACAAACAGCCAACAGCTAATTTGTGACAATCTTCATTCTGTAACTTCTTTCTATCAATATGTATTATTTGACAACATTCACCAATTTGTAAGATACAATTAAAGGTCAATTACTAGGGGAGTGACATGCTAATAACAATCCTATACTCATAGCTGATCCCAGTACAGGATTTAGGAAGGATTTGGGAATACTGTCTGACGTCAGACAACATTAAGCACCATCACCATTCAGTCGGACTGATATGACTAGAGAGAAGTGGATTATACAGTAGAATTAGATTACACTGTTTATTCTGTAAATTATGTAAGAACTGATTATACAGAAAACATTGCACCCCCACTGCTGCAAGGCTTAAAATCAGCAACAAAAATGAAAATTGGAGTCCTACTGCTAGGATTTCTGTTTTCTCATTTTACATGTAAATTCCATTTTCCCATACATTTAGTGCTTAACACACCTCTGGTAGTATCCTGAAACTTTGGATGAATGCACTTGCAGTTCCTCCAGAATCAAACCAATGTAGGTTACTTTGTCTCATGTTTTAATGCTTTTGACATGCTTCTTGCCTATCCAACTGCTTTTCTGAACTGATCAAATTTCACTCCTCTCTGCAAATCCAAAACATCTCTCCTCATGCCTCTCTTCTCCTCTTTTTCGTTCAATAACCGGCAACTTCAGGATAATTTCTTTTTCGATGTTGCTGTTGTTTTTTCGTGTTGCCCCCACCACTCACCTCCCCATTTGCTATGCTGAATGTGCCTTGCTTCCTTGTGTGTGTTTTTTTCTGAGAAAAATCAAAAATATGTTTTCCTTTTAATGTTAAATGACTGAATTATATGAGAAGATGTACTTACATGGACATCAAAATCTGGCTTTTGATTGGAGTTGAATTCTGCCTCCCTGATTGTCTCAGGCACAACAACGAGAAGAACTTCTTAATTTGGGTCAATGAGGAGGACCACACTAGGATCATATCCATGGAGAAAGGAGGAAATATGAAGAGAGTGTTTGAGAGGTTCTGCAGAGGTCTTAAACAGGTATGTGTGTCTCTATGTAATCATTTACACAGTGTGGATGTTTCCAACTTCAGTCTGTTCATCATCCTGATGGAAACAGTATATGCATGTAGTTTATCTTAATGTTGCAAAGACTTCATAGACACATTGTACACAAGTCATGTGAAAACAAGACCAAACTGCAAAAAACAGATCCAAAATGTGTGTGTAACTGCTATTTCTTATTTGTTTACTGCTTGTACTAAAAGTATGTTATGTTCTTGTGACTTCTAGGTGGAGCAACTAATTCAGGAGAGAGGCTGGGAGTTTATGTGGAACGAGCGTCTGGGCTACATTCTCACCTGCCCCTCTAACCTTGGTACTGGACTCAGAGCTGGCGTGCATATTCGTCTGCCCTTCCTTAGCAGGGTAATGCAGCAAAAACACTAACAGGTCAACTTCAGGATGACTGTATTCACCCCTGTGTATAGTGTTTCTCACGTATGTGATGTCAATGATTTAGGACCCTCGCTTCAAAAAGATCCTAGATAACCTGAGGCTACAGAAGAGAGGCACAGGAGGCGTCGACACAGCTGCCAGTGGAGACACCTTTGACATCTCTAACCTTGACCGTCTGGGCAAGTCAGAGGTAAACACACAGGGAATGAAGAGAGGAAGGCAACGGTTAAAGCAAGCAAAAGCAGAAATGGGCAACAGGCTGAGAGAGACAGAGCCAAACAGAGGAGAGTAGACATCTCAACAGGTGTGGGCTGTGAATAACCTCTGCTGTTCTTTAATCTGTAATCCAGACAGGGATGTGCCAGTTGAGGTTAACAGACGTCTGATTCATGAGTTGAGCCTCTCATGCACCACTTCCTCACAGGCTGTGAAGCAACCTCAACAAGAGCTACCAATCAAATGCTATAAAAGCTCATAGATTGCTTAGGTCAGGTTTATAGTTAGGTATAACTGGAGCAGCCAAAACAGCCACACCCGAAATGCACTACCCCCATTCAAATCAATGGGAGGACTGGCGTTTTCGCCGTACCGCCTGATTTGGTCTGAATACGGCCTTAGACTTAGAAATTTCCACTGAGGGGGACAGGATTTGTATATGTCCTAAGAGGAAGTCCTGTCTGGAAGGCTAAACTCAGGGATCAAAAGTCCCCCATTTTAGTTGAATTTGACACTGCCTCCTGGCAGGATGAGCCCTTCTAAACATGTATAGGGAAGTTACAGCCAATCAGATGCCAGATGATGGAGGGATGAGAGAAATGGCATGGGCATCAGAAATAGTTAAGAGTCAAAACAGCATAGATTAGCAGAGGATTTAAACTGGGAGTTTATAACAGCTCATAAACAGATGAAGGTCAATGGTTCTCAACTACTGTGTCTACTCAGTAGTAACTCTACTTAAAAAAAAGTAAAAATCAACAAAATAGTTTCTGCAAATCAAATCACTTTCCTCTTCTTTCCTGACTGGCTGCACACTGTGAATGGTTTAACAGCTGCCCACTCATGAAAGGCTGAAAAAATGTGCTGCATTTTATGGGTGCAATTGCAAATGCATTAAAGCAAATTGCAAAATAAAACTTACTTCAGAAAAAGTAAAACTGCTCAGTGTAAAATATACTCACTTTATTCCAACTAAACCAGTTGATTCCACTTTTTGCACTTTAACCTGAGACAAGGAACTAATCATTGAAATCAGCTGGAGGTCTTGTCAGATTGAATTAGATTCTGAATACTCTTGGGCCTCAGTGGCACATGGTGGGAAGCCACTGAGTTAGAGATCTGGTGCAATGGTTGGTAATTTACACAGATATTAATTAAAATGTCACCTGAACTTGTGAAACTGTATGTTTTGATGATGTGATTGTTAATGCACCACATCACATTATGCATCCACAGGTCGAGCTGGTGCAGCTCTTGATCGATGGTGTAAACTTTCTAATTGAATGTGAGAAGAGGCTGGAGAAGGGTCAGGACATCAAGATTCCTTCCCCCATTGCTCAGTTCAGGAAGTGAACATTACCTCTGCTGGGTATCCTGGAGTAGAGCAGGCGCTCCAACCGCTGGTCGTTAAACTGTTGGTCTTAAAAAATATTCATGGCATGTATAGCATCTTACTGACTTACATGCAGAATAAATTAATTACATGTATATGAATTCAAAACACAATAAACTCTCTTGATGAATCAAACTGCGTCACTTACAGGTGCTTGTCTGAAGACTCAAGGGTTTTGTTAATTATTAGAACATAATAATTTCTGCTTTTATACATGTTGATTAAAATTTCAGTGGTGTTACAGCATCTGTGGTGTGATGCAGAAAGTTACCTGAAACCTAAAAAAAGGGGAAAAAAATGGAAAAAGAACTAGGCCTATCAAACAATTCTAACCAGATCAAGTTCATATCATATAAAGCACGTGGAAAAGTGGCAATGAAAATGAGATCAGATTAGATTAGACAGTGATAACTATCATAAAACCATACCACCAGTAAATAAATGCAAAACAAGGTAATAAATCCAAGCTAAATCTAGGCCAAACTCTAGGTCAGAAAATATAACTACAGTGCCAAGAAAGTATATTACACACACTCTCACGTGTGTAATATACTTTACTCCCACTGCTCTGCTGGTTCCTCAGGCAGAGATGTTGTTATCAGGCCATGGCTGGTTGCCAGACTGACAGACAGATGGAGCTACGTATGTTGGACAATAATGTCACAACCTTTGCAACTCTATAATTAAGTGTTGAAACACGACTTGTCCTGAACTATGACCCCCAAAGAAGGCTGTTAAAGCTGCAGCAAGTACACTCATATTCTTATGCTGATCAGATTTTCTTCTCTGTCTAATAACTGGGAGAAAGAATAAAGCTACTGAAGGCAAAGTGAATAAAGATGGATGGATTACTCCTCATCAGCCGGTGGTTAACCTGGCATCAGACATCACCTGCCACCTATGCAGGGCCTTTAATCCAGGTTAGCTCATTACTAACAGACACCAGACAGGCCAAACAGTATCAGGTTAACACCAACACACAGCCAGTTTCATCATATTTACATCCTTAGGCGAGAAGTGAGGATTATACTTTATAAATAAAGGCATCCTGCCATGAGAAATTAGTGTTTTAATTATTTGGGCGAATGGCCCCTTTAAATCCTGCTGCTCAGAGAGTCTCTCTGAGTCGCTCTTCCTTTTCTGGCAGCAGATTAATGACGTAGATGTATTAATGCTATTAGAGATCTATGCTAAAGAGCTCACAAACCATGTTTATGATGTGTGTGTGTGTGTGTTGATAATGAATTAATGCTGCAGTTATTACAGTCTGAATGAGGTTAGGATTTATTTGAGGGACACTAAAATAGGATTTTGTAAACAGTAGTGTTTAAATGGGATTCACTTAAAGTATCCTAGTGCTTCTAGGAAGCCTACAAGATGACATTTTTACAGTTATGATATGAATATTATGTCAAGGTCACAGTAAATCTATTGTATGAACATTAAATAGTTACACATTGACATCTCCACCCTTCAATCTCAGCTTCACCACAGTTGAAGTGTTCTGGGCAAATGACTTGCACAAATAAAGGACAATTAAGCTGTGTCAACTCAAACTAAGCAATAGCTTGTTGACACTGGAACTCCTTTGGTTTGATGATGAATTAGTGAAACTGTTGAGAACTATAAAAATAGACTAAAGTACCATCTTGGTGGCCACTCCCCCAGTGTTACCTGCCCAATTAGCTTTTGGGACTAAGCCAATGGCATGACAATGTTTTGAGGCTATAAAACACACAAGGAAGTGGATAATGTTCATTTGATATCAGAGGTCTGATAAGTTGACAATTTTCTGCAATTTTTCCCATTTGATCAAAGAGTCAAAATGAGACTGTGTATAACTTTGGCTTTCATCTGTTCGATGCTGTCAGCAGGTAAGAGCACTAAAAATTAACAAACAGCACAGAAATTTGGTCTATTATTGTTGACTTCTGTAAAACTGTTGCATTCTCCTTTGCCTGCAGTGTATGGATTAAGATGTTTCATCTGCTATGGTGCAAACCCTGGCACCTGTAATCAGATTTGGGAGTGTCCTCCCCATTTTGACCGCTGTGCCTCCACCACTGGTAAGTTTAATTTACTACCAGACAGGGCTTGAAAATTATATTTTCTATATGATGTGATTCTCATTTTTCCTGATATGATCTTGTTGCTGTTATTTAATATATTATTAATTATTATTATTATTATTATTAACAGCCACAACAAACCTGATTAACATAAGAGGCTGAATTATAAATGGAACCTACTTATGTACATATTTTCATGGAACCTCTCCTGTCTTTGTTTCAGTGGTTGAAAATCTGGTCAGCAAACACTGCACGAGAAGTGATATGTGTAACAAAGTTTATTCTGTGGCTTACCAATGCTGTTCTGAAGACCTTTGTAATGGAGCAAAACAGACTGGAGTCTTTGTCCCTCTCCTTTTAGCACCCATAGCCATTATTACACTCTTTCTTTGAAGCCTAATGTCCTCATTTTTACATCCATCCTGTAAAAATCCAAATCTGCTGTGGTGCTTTGAGGGTTAGAAAGTGGAGGATGCATACTTGTAATCAAAGACCCTTTGAAGCAGTGGTGCACTTTGAATTTGATCACGAAGGAAACCTTTAAAAACTAAAATTCTTGTGGACTTTTGAGAAGGATTTGCTTTTTGTATTGTATCTGTAATTATTCAAATGGTTTCATGTATAGTATAAATGTGTCTTCTTTTTTTATTTTATTTTTCACTAAAAACAGACTGCTGAGTATTACTGCCATGGGAATAAGTCTATATATTGTTTCTATCTGAATGTAAACATGTAAATAACTGAAAACTGTAGCTAGTTCATTTGTGTACTGTATATTTCAGAGGAAATAGCAACTTGTTTGGAAAATACTTCATTTAAAGAGGATACCATGTACCATCCTGTGTGTAGTTGAAGAAATCAGGCAGTAGAGGGCAATATAGGAGTAATCAAAAGGTGGCGCATGAATTCTATAGAATGATGAGATTATAAGACCAAGTCTGTAACTCTTTGTGTGATTGTAATGTTCTCCATTATTATGCCTAAACAAAACATGATATGTTTGGTTTATAGATATGAGTCTGTTGCATGTACCTTAAAAATATGAATAAATATAAATTACTGTTAATAACTGACCTACTTTAACTGCTTATTTCAAGGAATGTGCAACATAAAATATGTTATTAAAGAATAAGTTAATCAATCTGATGAGCTTTCTTTTGAGAATCTCCCATTACTGATGTGTCATTATGTTACTCATAGTGTTATGGTCGATGTAATGGTAACATAGTTCAAACTTTGACTGTGTATATGTGTTTTAGGAGCTCATCATGCGTTGTGTTTTGCATGTGAAATCATCAAAGAAAGATTGTCAAACTACAACATGCTGAGTTAAAAGCTGCAGAAAGATTCTTAGACATTTACAGTTTAATGGCAGCCATAACTTCAGATATCACAATCTTATTTACTGCGTTAATGATATTATGAGTTTAATATGAGTGGACATTTAATGAAGTGAAGTTATAGCCAAGAAATTGCCAATTGACCTAGTATTCACTTCTGAAAGAGCAGATTAAGGCTGCACCCAGCTGGTTATCAACTCTGATATCTTTTCAAGGACTGTCTAAACAGTGACACCCTGCACATAAACTAGATTTACTCTCCTTTGTTCAGTCACACTTGAGATAACACAGACTGTTAGATAAAAGAACAACTGAAACAACTGTGGTTTAACCATTATACAGTCACTCCAGTCTCAGGACATAAGTGTTTGTGTAAACTGTATTCATAGTTCACAGCAGTCAAGAAAACTATTGTCTGGTGTTTGTGGTTAGTATTGCTTTATGTCATCAATAACAAGTAGATGTATTGAATCAATCTACATAAAAACATATTTTAATAACATACATTTCAAGTTATCTCTAACAAACCTCTAGTTAATCTACATATGCTGCTATTTACTTTGGATCTTCAAAGACATTGTAACTCATTCAGAGAATCTTTCAAACATAATCACACCAAAACACACATTAAAAAAAAAAACATTTTTCACAGTATGAGTCATGCCAATATAGAAAAAGAGCCTCGGTACACTAGGATCTCCACACTGTAAATTTAGCTCGATGAGTCACATCGTCAGTTAACTGAGCAAATGACTAAATATAAGTAAATGTTTATGTTGTAATTGTTTATCTTATTTACATAACAGCTGCAAATTTCAAAATGATTGTCACGTTGCATGGACTGCTGTAGATCAGTACAAATGAATCTTTAAAGACTGTAAGACATAACCTACTCTGATACATTATAAGCAGCGTGTGGATGACGTACTGTATGTAATTTGTTTTGATATTCTTGCTCTGGGGTCAGTTGACCTGTGAAATAGATGTTTTAATGCTCACTGAAGAGGCAGCTGAGCAACTAGAGAGCCACAGAGCCGAGGTCACATGTAAACTGGTAGCTAAATGTGTTTACACCAATGAACGTTCATTTATGGAGGGAAATGCTTACAGTCTGTGTCTTGCTGGAATTGATTTATGCTCTTTCCATTGAGCATGTAAAACACATGTATTCACATATGAGTGGGGGCGTATTTGCTGTCAGTCTCTCAAATTTCTAACATGAGCCAAGCTGTCAGGTAACAGGAACAAGCTGCTTGATTGTTTTGGCTCCTTTTACATTTTAAATCTTGAGTTCAAATTATTTTTGCTCTGCTGGATTTTACTGTATAGAAATTGAAATTTGATCTGCTTTTATCATCTTACGTACTGTTTCCTAAGCAGTTCATCAGACACCACCAGAATCAAATGATTTAAAACAATGTCACCAAACACTTAGCTCAAGTAAATAAACATGGCTTTGTTAAAAATTACTAGTGACAGGGTTAAAAAGTTAGAGTTTTACTTAGTAACCTCAAGAATGTCCTTAAAAATATGTTTAATTAGCTTTCATTACAGATAAATTATACTGTTCACATTATGAGCCAAAACAATATACTGTTGGCATGTAATATATTATCATAACCAATGGAAATAACAAGCCAAAACTAAGAAAATATGATCCAGGTTGTAAAAAGCCAGAATTTTTAATAATAACAACATCTGGAGTAGTAGCTTAGTGTTGCTGTCACACTTAAAAACACATAATTTCCCAATATGAGCATTATCGGTGTGATACAGGAATGTTTATACATTAATTTTCATAGAAACACAACTAAATTTAACAAGTTAACAATTCTATAATTATGTGTAAATAATGCAGGGCAGTGGTGGAAAGTACCTTTACTCAACCACTAAACTGCACTACTAAGTATTTAAGTACAGTTCTGAGGTACTTGAAATATACACTAATATTTAAATCCTAGCCTAGTCTAGCCTCTACTACATATGATTGCTATAGTTACTAGTTACTTTGCAGATTAAAATCCACAATGCTTACACATAATACAATGGATTGTCATACAGTAGATTAAACTACCAAAAGTATATAACATTGTAAAAAAATACTCCACTTTGACCTTCCAACACTGCTTATACATTAATGTATTCATAATAATACATTATTATAATGTATATTTACAAGGGGATTTACAATAATGAGTACTTATACTTTTGATACTTAACACTGCTATGATCATTATTTTTATATTTAAAATGGATGAAATGACTACTTGAATGTGAAAGGAGTCACTTGCAGTAACAAACCCACTGAGAATGACCACCTGACTCTGCAGTTTCCCTAAACTCCACAAATCTTTTTGGCATCTTTCAGGTTATTGTTTTGCTTTTATGCCCGGAACTGTTTTTATTCACTCCCACCGCTCTCAGCAACGTCAATTCAGTCAAAAAGCTCTAAAAAACCCAACCCCAGCAGCTCAAGAGCCAGATATTTCCCTCAGGAGTCAGTGGACACCAAGTCAGAGCTAAAAGAAGAGTTGATATTGGACTTTTATCAGGTGACAAGAAGTACAACTCAAAATGAATATCTGCAGTACTTATAAATAAACAACTGTTGATAACACGTTTGCCATATAAACTTAAAAGATGACCATATATATGTCAGTGTTTTGCTTACTGCCTCTAAGTGGCCAAACTATTAGTTAATGCCAGTTACAAGCACACTTTGCTGAAATGCAAAATGTTTACTTATAGTGTAGTAATGATAAATTTTGGTCATTTTACTTCTTTGAGGCAGAACATATTATGCACAGAGGACATTCAGAATTTGTGGATATTATTCAGTAACAAGTTTGTGATTATAATGCAAATGTTAAGAGGTTAGTTAGGAAATCAGAACTTCTGTGCAGTAGATGATATCAGTTCATTGACTTTAAGAATGATATCAGCCTTGACTAGCGGGAGTGAGTCAGTGCTCGGAAGTAGTTACACTCTTAGACCTCACGCAGTCCAGACCTTTCCTGGAAGCACAGGAGCCTAATTGGCTTTCCCTCTTAGACCAGGGAAATCTTGCATTGCCACTTACACAGATACCCAAATAAGCTCTCTTACAGTTTGTCATTGTTATCCAATTTACTCAACAAATGGACCAGCGTCTACCACCTTCCTTTTAGAAAGGTCGTTGTAGGGGCGAGATGTTGTGGACAAGCGATAAACCTCTTACATCTAGTCATAATAAAAGCTAAAGGATTCCCCTATGAAAGTTGTAAAGTGGTGTATTGTCTGTATGTCACTGCAGTGTTACAAGTGAAATTTAAAAACATATTATAACATAAAAATATATTATGACCTAGTATAAACTATACTAATGCAGAACAGTTTTTTAGGAAGGAAAAGAAAAAGAGAGAAAAAGGATGAAACAGAAGCTGTACAAGATTTTTCTCTGTGTGTTTTATTCATTTACCAGTCCAGTGTGTATAATATCTTAAATAAACATAATTTCCTCTTTCTGTTACTTCAGTGTTATTAATAACACAAGCATGTCTAATTCTGTGCAGAGTCACATCTCATCCACAAGGACATGTGACCCCTTTTGGCCCTGATAAGTGACAAACTCATTTACAGTCCACCATCTCAGGCCACTATAAATACTTTTCAGAGTATTCAAGACTGCTGTGTCCAGCTCTAGAAACAAATAATCAGACTTTATCCCCTTCAATGGCATCCAAAGTGCATTTCATTCTCTAATGAAGACTGAAAATTGCAACACATCGAGCGAAAAAAAAGACATCCGCTGGTTAATTGAATCATCGCGGTTGAGCAGGTTTGAGATTAATTCCACGTAAGGAGAAGATCAAAAGTGAGCCAGTTAGAAGGATGTCGAGGGGAATAAGAGCACTGAGGCTTGTGGGATAATCCCATTAAGAGCTGCACATTCATTCAGATTGAGGATCCACAGCTGTACAGTATGTAAGAGATTAAGGCTAAACAGTCAAGTGGTGGAGAGAGGTCACAAACAAACCTGTATTCTCACAATTTAAGAACATTGTGGTGTGTTTTTTTTTCAGTTTAAGCCTTTTTAATTATGATTTTGAGCAATGATCAACCACTATGGAAGCTATTTCAGAGTTTGTCTCTGGAACAGATTGGATTACAAGAAATAAGAAAAATACTACATGAGTCACCTCGCCATACCGATTGCCAAGGACATATTTTAATACAGTGGGCTACACATACACACATTATCATTTTTTATATCAGTGATGTCTTCTCAGGCTACACTGCCAGGATTTGATTCAAAATTAGACTGTTGGCTTGTAGAGGCTTGGTTTAATGTGTATGTGTGGATTTCTGTCCATGCATTAATATTCACATTTCTGTACTAAAAGCGATAACAGTGTTTTATATTTAGGGATAACTCTTTTGTTTAGCTCACTTTTTTCTTCTGTGGATGTAAATTATTTTAGCATCTGCGGCAAAACAAAATCTTAATTTTATGCTATTGATTTTACCAAACCATGTAGTGCTGCTTAAAACCACGCACCATTGATGAAGTGTAGTTTACAGAAAAGCAAGCTTTGAATCTCCTTACCATCTGAAAGTCTCTGTTCCCTCACAGGTATGTGAACTTGATATAGTTTTGCTACAAGTACAATACAAAATAATTAGATGGATCTTGCAAAAGCCTTCAGGTAAAACAAACACAAAGAGAGCATGCAGGTCTATAACGTAGAATAGAAAAAGGCTCATAAAAAACAAAAGCAGAACATTAAAAATGTGCTTTATCATGCAAGTCATATTTATTTTTAAATTGTCAAGGCATTATAAACAGAAGTGACAGTCGAGATGTAAAAACCTCCCAAAGAATACTGAAACTGATATAAACTGAGAACAACACAGGAAACAAATGCTCTGGTCAAGAAAAATTTCACAGAATTTCATAACAAACAACTGAAAAGAAAAACAATGAAACCCACCATCATCCATAAATTTGAGAATATAAATATAAAATAATTTTTCAAATAAATACGCTATGATCAAAGCTAACGTAATTAAGACATTAAATGAAATATTTGGCAAAAACAATACAAAATATTTACTGACGGCATTAGTCAAAAGGGACATTTTCATGGATGATTTTGTGAGTGTGTGTATGTGTGTGTGTGTGTGTTTGTGTGTGTGTGTGTGTGTGTGTGTGTGTGTGTGATCTCATTCCACAGTGCAGAAGTTATCCAGATTATTCTCCCGGGTCTTGGGGAGCTCATTGCGTTCCAGTAGTCGGTACTGGAAGGAAACACGGTTGATATAGTTCCCACTGGATACCAACCTCACCACCGAGTTATCACAACCAATCTTCATCTGGGCTGAAGAGCCACAGGGAGAGCCAAAGAAGAAGAAAAATAGATATTACACTGGAGTTCATTCAGAGCATTCTTGTTTTTCCGCCAGCACTTCTGAGTCTGACAGGTGTATAAATCGAATGATCTTATTAATTTATTTGTATTAAAACTCTCTTCTTCTTGTATTGTCTTTGAAGTGAATTATATTGCATCAATTTGTACCTGCTGTACTACATCCAATAAGAGAATCTCATGGTGAAATACCTTATTAAACATGGAGATGTATTGGTGTTTTCTTTGAATATTAGAGCGCCAAGTGAAAAAGTTTCACCTATTCTACTGTGCTTCTATAAATATAAAGAATTCTGGCTCATCTGCAGGATAATCACTAAAGGAATAGCTTGACATTTTGGGATATATACTTATTTGCTTAATTGCTGGCAGAGAGTCACATGAGAGGATCTACAACCAGCAGCCGGTGAGGTTAGTTTAGCACTAAAACTGCAAACAGCTAGCTAGCTCTTTCGAAAAGTAATAAAATCTACCTGCCAGCATCTCTAAAACTCCTTAATTAACACATTATATCTTGTTTATTTAATCTTTTTTTAAAAAAAACAAAGTGTAAGGATGATAACTCACTGTTCTACGGGCAGTTTTATGTCTGACTTTTTGCTGGCTGGGAGCAGTAACTACCTTAAGTCTCCATTTGTTGCCGGGCAACTGCAACCAGGCAAGAAATAGTCTGGCACATAACCCCCATTAAAACAGCAAATTGTCATTTTTTCCACTTTGGTTTTTGTATGGACTGAACGAATTAGAAATATAATGTGTTAATTAGTAAACTTATAGGTGCTGGTGGGCAGATTTGATACTTTCGGACAGAGCCAGGCTATCTATTTACAGTTTTTGTGCTAAACTAAGCTAACCGGAGACTAACGGTCATATAGGCAGATGGCTCAGACCACAGGAGTTTTGGGCCAATTTAACCCGATTCACCCCTCCTGACAATCAGAGGAGAAGTTTAGTCTGGGACCTTGGTTGATACTGATGTTTGGCCTTGATTATGTACACAGTAATGTGAGGGGTTTACAGGTCCAATCTTAAACCTCCAGAACTGTTTGCAGACTCATCGGGCCTGCCCCAATAATTTCAAACATGTTTGACATTTGGATTTAAAATCTGGATGACTATGTCACTACTTTCCGAGTGGAACCACAATAGCCAATGAGAGAGACAAGTCAACAAGGAGACGGAAGTGAATGAGGGGGCTTTTGAATGAGGGGACTTGGCGAACAAGCTGTTGTATGCTGGACAGCTGAGATGGAGGAAAGGCTTGTCAATATATGGCAAGAACATGACTGCCTATATAACGTGTTTTCCGAGGCATATCATAACCACACCAACAAAGAGAAGAGCTTTACAAAACAAGTTGTTGCACCATGTATGTCTCCATTTTGTTTACATCTGCTTCCCCATGAAATCACATGAGATCACGTGAGGTGGTGCATTGCTCCCTCTTGGCACAATAATCTTAATAATATCCTGTAGTGTGTGATGCGCCATTATTTGAATTCTTGTAGTGTGTGCATGTGTGAGATTACAGAGAAGAACATCTGTGAAGTTTCTCCTTATGTGCTTGACGCAACCCCATTTCAAAATCGGTTAGGATTTTAAAACTCCTGTAGTCTGAACCTGGCTTAACTCTCCACCAGAAAGCATACTACTAGCATACATGGTATGGTAAAGTCAAGTACAATTCCCAGCTCTGCATTACACTGAAAGTCACAGATTCACACTGGAGCTAAACTGAGACTCACCGAGCCCACTGAGAGAGAAACAGAGATCAGCTACAGGGAACATCCTTGATGTGTCCACCCCATTCCCTCCCAGCAGCTCCACGTAATCACCTGAACCTGAACAGCCCGACCACACCTGCCTCTGTAAAAAACACACAACAAACATTGTGATGTTATAGGGGAGATGAGGCAACAGGTAATTTATGACAGAGTGAAAATACTAAGTGTAATTTTAGACTGCTAGTGGGGCTACAGAGCAATGTTTTATGAGCAGGTCCCTGTTTTCTTAGTGTCAAATGCTTTACTAGCACTGCTGTCTACAGAGGGCTGTAAATGGAAATGGATAGTTCATACAATCTAAAACACAAAGGAAAATATGACGTGTTATTCCACTGAGCAATAGTAATGCATGTAAATGCATATAAACATGATTGGAGGTTTCAAAATATTCAAAAAATCCACTTGTTGAAATGCATTCAACATGTTTGTTCAGCCTCAGGCAATGCATTTTGGTCAGAAATACAAAATGTAAGCCTAAATGTGTTAAGTTTACAGGAAAACACCACAGGGTACCTTTTAAGGATAAGGCTGGTGTGATTCAATTCTTTGTTCGCTGAAAATAATTTTTACTGTCAACATGAATAACAAACAATGTGATAGTCTGTCTCTCAAAATTCTGTGCTTCCCTTCCATGTCTGTGGCACTCAGTATATTAAGCCTACTTTAAGAGTAAATCCACACTAATTTTGGAAGCTGAACTGCAACACATTACTACATTACTGCTGCTCTGGTTGTGGAAAGAGTATGTATGTCACCACTTGTTTTTAAGTAAAATCATTGAAAAAGCTGTTTTTCAACAGCTGAACAACTTCATGGCATTAAACAACTGTTTTGATGTCTTCCAGTCAGGATTTCTACCACACCACAGCACTGAGACTGCTCTTGTTAAAGTCTTCAGTGACATCCACTTAAACATTGACAGTGGCTGAATTTCAGTCTTAGTATTACTGGATCTCAGTGCTGCATTTGACATGGTCGACCACAACATATTACTAGACCGACTGGGTGGGATTTTCTGGCACAGTACTAAACTGGTTTGAATCCTACTGAAAGGACAGGGACTATTTTGTGTCTGTAGGTAATTACACATCTGAATAGACAAAAATGACATGCGGAGTTCCCCAAGGCTCCGTTTTGGGACCTCTTCTGTTCAACATCTACATGCTCCCACTGGCTCAGATTATGGAAAACAACAACACATGTATGTATGTATATTCTTCCTGAAGAATATATAATGGATTAACGGACTTATTGGAAAAACTTGTCCAAGCATTTATTTTCAGTAGACTCGAACACTGTAAAGTCTCCCTAAGAAATCGATCAGACAGCTGCAGCTGATTCAGAACGCTGCTTCTCGAGTCCTCACTAAGACCAGGAGAGTGGATCATATTACTCCAATTCTCAGATCTTTACACTGACTTCCTGTCTGTCAAAAAATGATTTTAAAATACCGCTGTTGGTTTATAAAGCACTGAAAGGTTTGGGGCCAAAATACATTTCTTATCTTCTGCTATGTAATGAATCACCCAGACCTCTCAGATCAACTGGGACAGGTCTGCTTTCTATCCTCAGAGTCAAAACTAAACATGGAGAAGCAGCTTTCAGTTTTTATGCTCCACATATCTGGAACAAACTCCCAGAAAACTGTAGGTCTGCTGCAACTCTCAGTTTTTTTTTTTAAAATCAAGGCTGAAGACTTTTCTGTTTACGGCTGCCTTTGATTAAATCAAATAATTATTAATTTATTACACTGCACTGTAACTTTTATTCTTGTATTTTATCCCTAATAATTTATTTTAGCTTGTTTTTGTTTTATATTAACTTGGCTTTTAATGACTGTTTTTAATTGTATTTAAGTGTCCTTTTATTTTGTGTTTCTTTTGCACTTTGTCTCAATGCTTTTAATGTTTTATGTATAGCACCTTGAATTGCATTGTTTCTGTAATGTGCTATATAAATAAACTTGCCTTGCCTTGTTGGCAGTACAGGCAGGATCATGAGATTGCATGTAATTACTCTTTAAGACATAAATCTTTCAAAAATAGGTCACAAATATATAGCTTGATTGAAAAAAGGCCAAGCAAATTTCCTAAAACAGCACTATAGCTTCTGGCAAACTCAAACAGGAGTAAATATTGCATTTGTTGGGGACTATTTTCAGCAGCGGATATGGTGCACATGTGAGTAATTACTGCAGCAGGATGCTCTTTGTGGGATAGTCTCAAAATACAGATCAGGTCCATCTTTCTATGGTCCCTGTTTCATCACGTATTTTTAAAAATGGAATATGATTACATGCAGCTGTATTTCCCCTGTAATTTCTGTTCATTCAAATCATCCCTGAAATTGTGACTCTTGACTTTGAATATCTTACAACTTTCCTCAACATTTGTGGAGAATTATCAGGTTGTTGTATTTGGCCCAGTGAATGCAGTTCCTACAGTTTATCATAATGTCAGCAGTCTGGCAGCTAGTGTCAGACCAGCTGCCAACAGCATCAGGAGTCATTTAGTTTTATTCGGTCTTTCATCAACATGATTTACACCATGTCTGTCCTCTAACTTGGACTAAATGCATAGTGTGTTTACTATTGGAAGTCATTGCAAATGGTTTTGAACCATTAAGTATATGTTAAAATTTCCATATGTTATTGTTTTTTAAATATTCTGTCTACTTTTTAATGTATTTTTTGTAAATTTGTTTCAACTTTACTCATATTACTGCTTTGTAAACATGACATTTATTCAGAATTACAGTGTTTACTTCTATGAGTGCAACTTTTAACTACTACTAGTTAACTAGTTACTAGTTAATTACTAGTGGTTGTAGTCATTGTAGTAGCAGAAATT
Source organism: Thunnus thynnus (assembly GCF_963924715.1). Lineage (NCBI taxonomy): Eukaryota > Metazoa > Chordata > Actinopteri > Scombriformes > Scombridae > Thunnus > Thunnus thynnus. The sequence continues at coordinate 27,562,352 of NC_089518.1, read as the reverse complement.
GTAACAGCAATAGTAATGTAGACTGTAAAAAGGTTCTTGTTGTTGTAGCTTTTTGTATTCTTGTGCTTTTTGGGGGAATGTGATTAATTTGTGTAGTAATTTTGCTTATTTTACATGTTAACAGTTTGCAGACTGTTACTTTTAATGCTCAGTTTTACTCATGAGTGTAGCTGATAAAAGCCCCTGCATGCAGGTGTTTTCACTAATTCTGCCTAATTAGACCTTTTGTCAGGTCTAATTAATGGACCTGTTAGGGCAGGACAACATACATCTTTCTGATTATCTGGTGATGTCAGCAAACCCTGAGTAGCTCCACTCTACTGCAACCTGTAAAGATGTCTAATCAGCCAGAAACACTCAAAACTATTTGCCAGATAGAACATTGATTTTGGACGACTCTCCATCACCCTGGATTATATTCAATGACAATGTTTTTAGGAGTTCACTGCCAATGTATTTTCATTTAACTATTGCTACAACATCCATGCATTGCAAATACATTATGGGTTAGGTCAAAATGTGGGAAATAAAACTAATTGGTAAACATTAGGTTATAAGACCAATATTTTACCTGAATAAATGAGGTAAACAAGTCAGATATGTTGAGGTCACTGTGAAGTCCTACCAGATACTTTCCAAACTTTTATAGAAACATCTGAAATAATCAACTCATAGATGTATACATGTAGATGTATCACATTGGGTGCTGCCAGTCATTGCATCACTGTGTCAACGTAGCCGCCATATTGTTCTGTAGTAGTTGCCCCTCTTAATTCATACAAGTATTTTGCGGGAAGAGGTCTATCCACTCTTACAGCTTTCATAACTCTCTGTGTTGTAAATCAATCAATCAATTTTCCAGCAATTTGTGTTGTCACAAAATACTAGACATTTATGCGTAATACTGAATACTTTGTTTATCAAAAATTATGGTTTTCATACCAACACACCTCTGTGTAATGCAAAGTAACAGTAGGTTAATATTACAACAATAAATTAAAGTTGTCTTGGAGCCTAAGTTTTAATTATTTTAGATGTATATTTTGTTTTCATATTGTGTTGTTATATGGTTACTATAATGACTTAAAAATACAGGCTGGTGAGTCAATGCATTTTAAATAGCTGTAACTATCAAAATTGTCAAAATGTCAATGCATCTCAACATGCTTCACAATTCTGTTTTGATATTCATACTTCACACACACTCACACACTGTTCACATAAATCACATGTACAGTGAGTTATATCATCAATTTGTGCAAGTAGTTCCAGTGTAACAGTAACATGGTCTGCTAAATCAATTGTTTTGTGGAAACAAAACCAAAAGCAGCAGGGAAATGAAAAAGAATTGTGGGCTGCATGCATTGTGTATGAGAGACAGGATCAATATAAATTTTGATTTCTAATCTCATATAAGTCTAGTCAACAATGAAAGCAGTATTTATTCTTTGAGGGAGATCATCAGGTAGGTGCCTGGACACTGGTTGGCTCCTATTTGTGTATGCGGTTGCATACAGGTTGGCTGTCAATAAATTGAATAATACATAATAATAATAATAATAAACGGAAGCTACAAATTCACATCACTCATAAATTCACAACAGAAAGTCCTAATGCAAAGATGAATACCCACTTAACATTTCTTAAAGTGATAACAACTTGTACAGCTTTGTTGATCCCATCCATGCTTGTTGCCAATTTTCTGCTGCTATGTTTAATTTTCAACGTAGCGAGGTGGCTCGCTAGCTGTGGGAAGATGTCATCCCACTTCAAACTGCACCTACTAAGCTCTGACTGGTCAGTTGTTTCTCTCAACAGGGGAAACAGCCATTAATGGACACAAGACCAGAAGTAGCAAAAATTCATCACTTGAAATGTGGTGTCTACTTCCTTAACGTTATGCAACCTACATCGTCATGGCAACAGTAAACAATAATCACTGTTACAATTTTTTTTTAAATATCCCGACTCACGGTTGGAAACATGACACTTGCACTTGGAATCGGGAAGCAAACAGTGGCCTCCTGGTCCAATTTTTGCCAACTATCTAGATGTCATCTGAACTGCGACACTTCCCCGGGTCATAATTACTAAGGCCTCTAGGTGACGTAAACGTAACTATAGGCCGTTTTTGCCGGCTGAATTTAGACCTATACTGTTGTTGTTTTTCTGAAGACGGGCTGAAATGTTACAAGGGAGGAACTAACAGTGCTTTAGATTACAGCCCACATAACCTGCGTTTACCTTGTTACTACATGTAACAAGGGGGGAACTACCGCTGTAGGCTATATACATAACTAACTCTATAACTACAGAGAATATTGTGGGAACAGTTTGTTTCAATTTTATTTCCCTCAAAACATGAAAGAACAAACTATCTGCATAGTTTGCTGTCAGGAGAGCACATTAATATATATGTTGTGATTTATACCTTATGTTTAATCGCTGTATTTGTATTTATTTCCTTGGATGAAAGGAGGCCGTGCACAGAGCTGAAAAAAGGTAGGCTAAGCTTGTACCTTGAGGAGTATCCATGACTGTCCCCTGGACCTTTGTTCTGAAGTAAACGCACAGATATACCCATAACTACACAAATGTGTAGTTATTTAAAGAACCAGTGTCGGATTTAGTGGCACCTTGTGGTGAGGTTGCAGATTGTTGCAAACTGAATACCCCTTCCCCTCCCCTTCCAAGTGTGCAGTAGAACCTATGCTGGCCGCGAAACTTGCAAAAAACGCGAAAGGCCCTCTCTAGAGCCAGTGTTTTGTTTTTTTTTGTTCCTTCTGGGCTACTGTAGAAACATGGCAATGCAACATGGCAGGCTCCATGGAAGAGGACCTGCTCTCTATGTAGATATAAAGGGTCGGTCATACATACCCTGTAATAATAGAATAGGTACCCAGTGGTTAAAAAATAAGTACAGTAAGTTCTTTGTAAGTTCCCAAATTGTTACCCCCTCATACCATCGCTTGTTCCCCTGTACCCACATCACCATTAGTACAAAGGATTACACCGTAACTCTGGAGTAATTAGTATTTAGGTTGTGGGATGAAATCTAAAAGCAGGAGTACTTCTTCAGTAAGATATTTCTTTCAGACAAAAAGGGGGGTGTTGTCTGTCTGTCCGTGTCTCACCTGTGGGCTGAGCTCATTGCTTTTGGCCTGCCCCAGGCTGAGTTCTGTCAGTTGGATCTCCACAGGGTAGATGATTGAGAAGCTGCAGTTTCTGCGCGTATGTGGCATCACCATAGTGAAGCTGCCCTCTGGACTCTGGGACATGATGTTACAAGCTTTACACACACACACACACACACACACACACACACAGGAGGAGAAGAGGTTTCAAATTAATAGTTCCCCATCACCAGAGAAACTCATTATTGACACCTCATGTCACAAATTGGACATAATCAAGGCTGACTGCGGGGAGGGGACACAATTAGGGCTGAGCATGGAAATCCAATTCCAGTTCTGATGACAAAGATAAGAAAATAATGAAATCTGAATTGATAACAGTGTGATACAGACAGGCACCAACAGGAATCGGAACGCTTTACTCCTGTGGGTGTGTTGTTCATTTAGAAACATTTTAGCAGAGAAGGAGCCGTGCCAATCAAAACTAAAGAGAGAACAATGTGAATATTATTTGCTCTACAAGATTTGAATATAAGATTAATGGCTTTTAACTTTTATGTGTGCATAATTTTTCCATTTTTATGTTGGTACCTGTTGCTCTCACTTACAAAAGAACAGAGGGAATATAAAAGAAATCAGATTTTAGGTTTGATGAAAATCATTATTAACCCAAACTAATCATAACACCCTAACCAGGTGACACTTTTATACAAGTTTACACAAGTTAATAAATAGACCTTAATGTGTTGCAATGAAATGTTTAATGTTGATTTGTTATTAATGTACTATAATGTAGAAGTATATATATATATATATATATATATATATATATATATATATATATATATATATATATATATATATATATATATATACATATATATACATACATATAAGGATGTTGTTTTTTGCCCAGTTTTACCATATAGGATACCTGCAATCAGATGGAATATACAGGCAGTATTGTGGACAGCCAGTGGTCAATGTATGAATGAAACCTCACACATTAACCTGTGATTTATGCTGTTTACCCATAGACCATCCATTCAGTCGCTTTTCGTCTCAGTGCTCTTTCTTTGTCTGTTTTTGTTTCCACAGCCAGACTGATTGTTATGTTGCTTGACACAGTATTAACACCGTGTTTGTCAAGCAGCTGGAAAACAGGTGCATCCCTCTCATTCAATCTCTCTCTGTCGCTCTTGGCTTTGATTAATGCTCGGCCAAGCGCAAACATCCAGGAAGAGCACACAAGCAAAGGACCACCGGTCTGGCCCTCATTTTAAAATGCAAACAACACAAATCTAATTTAGGTGCAAGTGCTGGGTAACTTGATTTCTTGTTTCAAAATTCACTTTCTATTTTATGGATTTCAATCACAGATTCAGTTTATTTTGCTTTCAGTAGTTGACCCTTAACTGACTTCAAAGATGTGTAGCAGTCACTCACGGAAAGGGTTGTGTAGCTTTTTGACAGCAAGTGTGAAGCCACTGTCAGGGCTGTGAATGCGGAAGAAGATCATGGCGACGTTCTGAGAGGAGCGGCTTGTGGCTCCTGTTGCTGTGGAGGAGCAGTAGTCTGTGTAGCGCTGGTGCAGAGGGAGCAGGTGGTCCTGATTGCTGGGGAACTTCTCTCCCTTCAGAACCCAGCCGTCAAACATCTGTGGGAGGAAAAACACAATATGGACTAATTATCTCAGGTTTTATCATAAAATACTCTGTTTTCTGATATTACTCAAAGAAAACATCAGATGAGAGCACACAGACCCAAAAATTATCCATGTAGATTATTTATTCTGGTGCTCCGTGCTGGTAGCTGAACATACATAATGTTGAGTCATCATTTCCAATGAGCTCTACGTTAAAATTATGAAGATGAAGACTTATTGCAGGTAAGTATGATGTTGCCAGTTTCTTTCAGTTTTGTGTAGACACGTGTCAGTTTTACACAAAAAGTGATAAGAAAACATTCAGCTGCATTTTACAGTGCATGAATATGGTTTCTCAGCTGAAATCTAAAAAAAAACCTTTTACATCAGAAGATTCAGTTTAGCAACATGCAAAAATTATGATGCTTTCTCTTAAACTTGGTTTAAGCATAAATAATACAATCTACAGTATCTTAAAAAGATGGGTAAAATAGTTTAGGTGTTTTTTTTCCAGTGCCGTCAGTCCAATAATACTAACTGCACCATATACAGTGCTGTGTTGTGAATCATATTTAATTGCAACCATAATCCAGTGAGAACTGTGTCCTATAAATATTCAGTTAATCATGTTTAAACAGATAAAAGAGATGAAAAAACAAAAAGGTTTGGTGTTTGGTTCTGTTGAGCATGTTGAGCCTGTGTCTCCTATTCAGAGGGACTGTGGTTACATACAGCTCATGTTGGTTTCTAGACGCAGAAAAACCTTAATCCAGGTGACAAACCCAGTCAATACTTTAAAGTTACAGCATCCTTAGTTTCTCTCCATACAATTCTCATCATCACTTTGCACCACATGGACGATAACTACAATGTAACTTGCAAGCCTGGCTTCAGAACCGGAGCCTTCCTCTTCCCACACTTGCTGTAGGTGATGTGACCAGTGCACAGTGGATCCAATGTGGTCTTTGGCCCTTAAATGCTGCCTTAACCCAGTTTCACATCATTTTAATCAAATAGAAGATCATGAAATAGAATTTGGGGATTCAACAGAGAAGCCCTGAACTTCTGTTCTTCCTGCCTCAGTAAGGTTGTGCGGGTATTATTTTTAGCGAGTGAAGCCAACCTTGATGAAGTCTCCAGCGCCGCAGTCGATAGTGACGTCAGACAGCTCCAGACTGATGACCTCACTGGGCTCAGCGATGATGAAAGCAGCGCAGGCCAGCTGTGGCCGAGATGCCACAAAGGTGAAGTAGCCATCAGTAGCCAGCATGTCCAAGCATTCTGACAGAGACAGGATTTACAAAACACTTGAAGTAGCTTTCTGACCACAAGAAAACTCTGATTTTGATTTGCTCTTGAGAATCAGCTGGTCATCTGGTTTATGGACTAACACAGCAAATCTTCAGTGTTGACAAGTCACAAATGTGGGCTGAGGAGTTATTTTTGAGCTGATATGACTCTGTGGACTTTGTGGCAAAATAATCTTTAAGTGTTATTTCTGATAGAAGTAGACTTAAACATTGACATGTGTGGTCTAACATTTACTGTGTGCACTGTTGAGATGACAGTACAATAAAGAGGTGATGAATTGATTGACTGTTCTGCATTATCTGCGTGGACACAAGTGCTGCAATAAACACCTCTTTTCATTTTATCACTAAACATACTTTTAATTATGTAGGCCTACTTGTTTCCAAGTCGGTAAACAGTGTCAGGCATAATCAGCTAATGAATAAAGCCATTGTTTACTGCTGCACTTACTGAGAGGTCGGCGGAAAATAAAATCCTCTGATTCTCTTTTCTGGTCCAAACTAAGAAGAGAATATAATCCATCTGTAGCTTCGTTGTCCTTAATAAAAAACATGATGGAAACACATTTCAGGTTACAGCTCTGCTCACATGAACTTTGCAGACATCAGTTCAACTTACCTGACCTGATCAATAATTTGCTTATACAGTATAAAAAATGGGATCTTACCTCGATATAGCGGCTGAGCCCCATCCGGGCTGAGAGGGAGATGAGAAAGAGGAACAGCTGTGCGCGCAGAGCCACCGACATGCTGCGTCTCTCGGTAAAGTGTTTCCTGAAGCAGAGGGGGAAATAACGGCGCTGCCTGTGAGGTGGCAGCTTTTATAGCAGCAGGCAGGCCTACATCAGAGGGTCACTGAGCAACACTGATTTTATTCATGTGTGAAAATCTGCCATTCATATCAGTATTAGGACATTTAAATAGCTGGCTGCTTAAAAATGAATAACAAATGCGAATAATGTAGCAACTGCGTGTGACTTAATAGAAATCCAATTAAAAATCAAAATGTAAATCTGCCTAACGCTTAACGTAATATGTTTGCTTATAATGTAGTAACCTAATTACATTTTACACTGTTATTAGCTTATATAGGCTATTTTAGTTTAATAGTGGTTGAAGGTTTGATGAGGCAGTCAGGATTTTAAAGCAGAGGTTGCTACCTCAAATCAGATCAAGAATATCAACAATTTTAATCATTAATCATTTTAGAAATCTACATCTTTATAACTATTTTGTCTAGGCTATCTATTTAGCCTGGTGCAACATGTTTTGAGCTCCAGTTAAATCCATATTAGCCTAAATCTAACGGTTGGTCACCTTTACAAAAAATGGCTCCCACACTCATTCGGTCAGGAAAGGGTAGGGAGAGATCTCTTCAAAATGGCATGAAGAGAAAATAAGGCAGGAAAGCTCGATTAGTACAAAACAAATGGGAAGGTAAAATAAAGAGTAGGTTAAGCAGGGAAGAGAAGGAGTCCAAATAAACCAGTGGACTGAGGAAAGAAGGAAAGGAGCCATGGAAGAATATGAGTAGGAGTTTAAGTCAAAGCTGCAACCGAAGTTGAAATTCCTAGCTAGGGCACAGAGTGAATGAATTTTCTAAAAGAGTTAATACATTATCATGCCTATAAAAGGCACTTTAGATCGGTGTCCCACTTTAGCAATCAAGCTGTCCCACTAAATTTGAAAAAAAAACCCCAAACAAAACAAAAACAAATGAGTGATAATAAGGGATAAAGGGAGATGTTGTTGGGTCTATAACTTCCAAATAACGATCAGTTCCCTTCAAAACTTTACATCAGTGGGTTAAGAGGGGCTGAACCATTTCACAACAACATGATTGGTGTAAGTAAATACCTGTTATAATAGTTCCCTAGTGCATTTAATGAAAAGTGTCCCACTTTTCCTGAACTCACCCTACTTGTCATGAAAAAGTTCCCAGCAGTAAAGGCTTCAGTTTTTTTTTTTCGTTTTTTTTTGCAACCAACTTGCAGTGTTTTTGGGTGGGAAGCCAGTGAGGGATCATGTCTTGGTTGTTGCACTGGGGAATCCAACTGGTTGAGGGGAGGGATTTGGGTGAGATAGCATGAATTTCAGTAAGAAAGGACTAAAACCTAAATATGTTTCTATGGAAAATGTTGGCATGCTAATAAAGAGTTACTTTAGCTTGCAGAGGTTCACAGGGGAACCAAAATCATTACCAAAATCTGCAGACGTATGCCTCAGACCAACCACTGACTGGGCAGGGAAAGTTTTCCAATAGCATTGATGCTGGACTAACCAATGATATATTTTTATTTGTCCTAATTCAGTCATTGCTTATTTGCAATTTACATCACTTATATCACACAATTTATACTGTGAGCAGGTCTTTATTTTTCCATCTCCTCCTCTCTTCCTTCTTACTCTCTGCTCTGAGGTCAGTGACTTGAACTGAGGGCTGGTATTAATACAGTAGCAGCAAAAGACAATCAGCAACTTCATTTTTTTCCCCTTAACTTACCTCGTATGTATTGTTGTTAACTATATTGTGTTGTGACATTGTTTAGTCTGTGTGCATTACTTATGTTGTGTACCATGAATTTTACAAGATGTCATTTTATTCTAATTTTAGGTTGCCTTTTTAACATCTGGCCAGGAACAACACATGAAAATTTGCTTTTTAGACTAACTCTAGCTCATTTACAGTTTTTTTTTTATGTTGATTAATGAGCATTGTCCCTGTTTTATATCTTAATATTGAGTGTGACAAATGCATTCTGAAAATCTAACACAAATAGATAATCAGACTAAGACTGGAGGATGATTTTGCTTTACAAATATGGCAGCTCCATGTCTGATGAAGAGCTGTTTCCATTTTTTTAGTGGGCACCTTTCACCTCTTTTACTCCAAAGTATTACAGTGAGGGTTCTGTGGCTGCAGTAAAGTACCAGAACTTTGCCAGAGACTGCTGGTTAACTGTGAGGCAGGTCCCTTGCATGTGTGTGTGTGTGAAGGGATATTTGAAAACCACTTGACCACTGATGCTCCACTTAGGTAATATTTCCACTGGTGAGACTCAATCAAGCAGCCAGAGGAAAGTAGCTGTACTCATGACATCCAGGGGAGAAAGTCACAACACAAGGGGAAAGAAAAAAAATGAAGAGAGTGGCGGAGAGAGAGATGCTGTGATGTAATTTGGTTTGTGGTGACATAGCAAATTCATTTAGATGAGACTAATTGTGGGTGTCCATGCTGCCATTGTGAAAGGTCAAACTTGTAGGCCTACGCAGCTGAGTGTAAGAAATGATGATCATCATGTCAGTGTGCAAGAACAGCTCGCACTTTCTCTCATTCATCTGAAATGAAGACGAGAGGCTCTGTATGAAACTCTGGCTGCAATTATCTTCAGCTAATCATGGCTGACATTTTCTCATAGTGATAAAGGTCTGTGCCACACATGCCACACACAGGATCACAAACCAGGAAAAAAAACAACACAATAATGAACATAATGAATAACATGTTGTCTTACAATGCTGATGACCTATTCAAGGTGTATTACTTTCATTTAAAAGCCAGTGGTCAGTGATAATAATTAGTAATTAGTTGTCTTACTAAGTCCTTGTGTTGAGATGTCTGAACCTATTACCCAGGGTCTCGCTGTTAAAGTGTGTTTTACTAATGTGAATGACAGCAGATGAGAAGGAAAATGTTAGCAAAATGCTAGATGGTGTGTATGTGTGTTTTAATGTGTGTGTGTGTGTGTGTGTGTGTGTGTGTGTGTGTGTGTGGGTGGGGGGGGGGGTTGGGGGGGGTCATGCACTGTAAATGCTTGTTGTCCCATGGCGATTTCACACAAAATGCTGCGATGTGTGTGATGTGATGCTGTGATACATACTGTAATCGTCTAAATCCAATTTATTAAATTAATCAATAGATTTTAATGAACATGTAACCCCACAGTCTCATTATACTGCTCTAAATGATGAACAGATATATCAATTCACATTATGCTGGTCTATCCACAGAGTTCATCTTTCTAATCTAATCTAACGTAATCATATCTAACCCCTCTTTTCATGTTACAACCCCTACTGTTTGAATGAAAATTCTGAATGAATGAATTAACATCTTTGCCCGGAGATCAACTATCTGTGCAGATGTGTCACATTGAAAAGATAAAGAATTGTAACGACGTCCAACAAAAATCATCAAACAAGTACATGAAGAAAAGATGACAGTGTATAAAAATATCCCGCTAATATGTGACATAAGAGACCCTCAAATACATACATAATAAATCAGGAAGCTGTTAGAGTCAGTGAAGTGCATTTTGGTATATTTATGTTGGCAAATGTCCCTGCGCTGTTGTTGGTGGAAATGTAACATGACGTTCTGATATGATTCAAAATGAGATAATTAAAAAAGCTCAATGTCTCACTATTAAAATAAATCAAAGTGGCAATGCCAGCTGCCTCTGTCTCTTGTTAGTCTCAACACAAGAGTTCACTGTCTTCAGACTACAACGCCATCTGGTGACAAATGTAAGAACAGGTTGGATTATTTTGGGTCTATGAGGTTTATTATAATGCTTGAATTACAGCCCAAATTTCAAGGCACCTGCAAGTGAGAATCAAGAGCCTTCAATTTTCTTAAAAACACAACCAATTCTGCTCATCACAATCTTCTCAAAGATGCCACCAGCTGAGGAGATTTTAAAGAGTGTGATTTTGCAATGCCCTCTGTGCCTGTGATGATTGCTTCGGCTGGCAATATATAACACTCACCCCTCCATGTGGTCAAAGTCAAATCACAATGATTGTTGACTTCAGACATTAGTGTCTTAACCCTGCCTTGTATCCCAGCATGCAACCTCCCTCTGCACACCTGCTCCCTGGCAAAAATAGCACATATAGTTAAGTATTTTGCTTTGTTTTTCATTGTGTGTTGAGTCCCTTATGCACACACAGATGTGCACACACTTCTTGTGTGGATCACTCTGTCAACGCAGCGTTCCAACCCGGCTCTCCTTACTGTCTGACTGACCCATTCATCTCCTGTGGGGGCCATAATGAGCCGACCCTCCCCGTTTGGACCGACCTGACAGAGAGAGATTACTTTAAAGCCTGCGTGGATTTTCTCTCTTGTCCCCTCCTCCCCATTCCTCTCCCCTGAAAGTGGTTAATTCAAAGTGCATTAATGAGGAGCGATGGATAACACACTCTTCTTTTAATTACCTTCCAGCACAGGTCTTCAGGGGAGGTCTGGTGACTCCCATCTGATGCTGGCCCTTTTTGTTTGGTCTGTTTTTACTGAGTAAAGTCTCTTATCCATTACATTCTGTCGTCAGGATAATGTATAATGAAGCTTTCATGGATGAGTCATAAAGCCACAAAATGTGATAGCGTAGATAGTAGATAGCTCTTGGTTTTGACAATTAAGAAAACATTAATATTGTTCAAAACTTACATTGTGATGTTGCACATACCAAAAACACACATCAGAATCTCACATGATACATGATACTTTTGGCCTCTTAAAGCAACAAACACATTTAAATGTCGAGAAATGATGATTGATGGTGCACGTAGATGATGAGAATAATTCTACATAATAGTATAATTACAGAATGCACTGTGGAATAATTGTTTTGAGACAGCAGGGGATTTCTTTTCCCAAGGAAACATAACCAGACAGACTAACACAATCACATAGCGTTGGCCTTAAATTGAATTAAAGGGTTTAGGGAGTAAAATTATTGCTTAAGAAGTACATTCCTATTGTATTTGATGGCAGTGGTGAGGAAATGTTGATCCAAATATACTCTACCTTGATTGATGAGACCTTGATTTTGACCTGGTGGCAAAACAACACAAACATCCTCTCTTGTAAGAAGACTTGTTCTTTCAAACAAACAATTCATATACAAGTGAATTGTTCCTTCCCCCTTCCTATATTTATGGAATGCTATTATATTATGTTATCTGTTTCATAAAGTCTCCAGGTGGCCACCCACATACTCAACAGTGGCCTTGCTGCTCCTGCCTAGGAAATCATTGTTGCAGTTGCAGGCAGTGACTATCTCCAGTTACAGGTACACAAACAGCAGAGCATTAAATACCTCTTCAGATCCAGGTGTGTCAGTGGCTTTGGCTTTCTGAACCACCTGTTGGCCAGCCAGTATCCACTGCAAACAGCTTGTCATGACAACCCAGGCCCCAGGATGTAGTGCAGGAGGAGCACTGGAGCCAAGAAGGTCCATCTGTGGACACTGCACAACACACATACTACATGGTTAGGTTTAGGCATGAGAAGTGAGATGGTTATGGTTAGGGTAGGAATACTGGGATTTGTGTTAGGGTTAGGGTTAGGGTCGTGTAGCCTAGGCTGCAGATAGACCCATCTCAACGGAGCTGTTGGCATGAGGGAGGATGGGTGCTCCTATGTGCCAAAAGAAAGAGAAAAAATAAAAGAAGAGCCTTTTTGATTGGATGACTTAGGCATCAGCAGTGAGAGGCCTCAGGGAAGACAAGGATGGAATTACTGCAAAGTTTTCTTCAGAAGTTACCATTTTAAGGCAACCTCCACTTCTTTTGCCAAAAATGATGTCAGTCCTAATGGTCGCCCCCAAATTCTCAGTTTGGCTGAAGCCCGGGAAGTTGTATTTAACTCATAACTCCACCTCCTTGGTTTGAAGCTATAAAAGCTGTCCTATATTTGTCAGTTAAATTTCCCTATATGGCAGCTGAATCTTCCTCTGTTTAATCTTGCATCCAGTTTGAATGCACAAACTGTATGTTGTTCCAGGGGTTCCCTCAAACTCTGAAACATGTCTGCTCAGGGCAGGTGGGTGGGCCGTTGACACTTAGCAAATGTGTTCCTTCATCATCCAGCCTCTGCTGTGGTCTGGCCAGTCTTATCCAGCCTAATAAACATTGATTAGACCACATAATCAATGCGCTCAATGACAATGATTCAGTGCGCTGCATAAATGTATCGACTGCAATCAGCTATAAACAGCAGCCCTCCTTTTCATGCATTTTCTCTATTTTACCAGCTATGTTTTGATGGGACAATAATTGTACAACCCTCTGTAGAGTTAACATATTTCATTAAGTGATACAGAGATGAGATAAAAAATGTATTGACCATCTGTCTAGACTTTTAAAAAAATACATGAATGAATAAAAAACGTTTTTTTTGCACAGCTCTGACAGCTACCAGAAGGTGGCAATGTTTAGCCACAGTTGGCATCAAAGTACTGACAGTTCTTTGTTGCTTTCTTATCCTGAAGTGTTGTACACTAAATTATATTTTCTTTGTAAAGCTGTGTGAACTGAATAAAACAAGAAATATGAGCAGAAATCTGACTTTTCCATGCTTAACACTCAATTATAATGAAAGGATTTGAATCAGTAAATGAAGTAGAACAATTGTTGGATATTCTAATCACAGAACTGTGTTGTAATAAAAACTCATTTAAACCACCTGCATTCAGGTTCAACATAAAAAAAAAACGACATCTAGACTGTTAGTCTGTGGTAGGAAAGTTTTTGGGGAATACCATAACACTATCTGCTCCTACAGTTTCAAAAACAGTGCAAGGACAAAGATCCAAAAGACAGCAATGTGATATATCATCTTTCATTAAACAGTTGAGGTCAATGAAAAAGAGCAGTAGGAAAACCCCAGTGTTAAGCATGTAACTTTGCTGCTCCTGGTTTCCGTGGCCATGCATGACCAGGTCATGTAATGAATGTTGATAAAATAGAAAAGCTGGTTTAATCAGGACGGATCACTGTGCAGAGGTGGAGAATGTCAGAGAGAGCAGGCACAGCTGCTTAGTGAGAAATCCAATATTGACTGTCGGGATAAATGTCCTGCATATTCTCTCATCTGTCCCAGGGGCCGTGGTATTATGCCTCTCACGTTAGCACTCCTAATTGGATTAAAAATGGCTTGTTATTGGGAGAAAAATGACTGAGAAAACTATCATGATTATTGCCTCTCAACAATGTTGGCTCCCAGAGCTGAGGAGGTGAAGTAACTTTCATGGCTTTGGAAAATGTCAAAATCATCCAAACAGCTACTTTGATAGATTGTGTTTTAAGATCAAATCAATGCAAGGCAATGTGTTCATATTCTGGTATTATAAAGCAAGAAATGTCACATCAAAGTCTAGTATTCAAGGCATTTATTTGTAGATTCCTTATTTTATACATTTCGAACAATCAACTAGACTTTGTGTGTTTATAAGTAGACATGTACTGTATGCATGCAGGCACGGCTGTGAATGCATGCATGAACAGAAATGAAACAGACAAATCCATCAGACGTCCACCGGGTTTTGTTTTGTAATACCACCAGGAGCACCCATTAACAGAAAATAAATGCTTAATGCCATAAAGCTGACAGTTTCTCATTCATACTGACACACCAGCTAAATTACACATAAAAGCACTGATAACATCATCATTAAATATTGATTTTAAAGATGGCTGAAACCAAAACACATTCACATATATGCTGCAAATTCACGACGGGAGAGTTTGGATGAGAGTCAAAGCAGATTGAGCAGAGGGTTTAAAAAAAAAAAAAGAATCAGTCACATACACACTGGCATCTCATGAAGAAAAGATAGACAGAAGTGAAACAGAAGAAGAAAGGAGAGAGGAGAGAGGGTGAAAAGTAGAGAGAGGTAAAGGGTTGAAGGGGGGTAGAAAGAGATTTAAGGCTGAGGCTCAGAGCAGATGTTAGTGTTGATGATGATGGATGCAGGTTGTTGAGATGCAGAGTTGTTATCATGAGAGGCACTCGCAGCCTCCTCACAGCACACTTTCCCCCCAGATGTCACTGTGTGTGCGTGTGTGCGTTTGTGTGAGGGTGTGTGTGTGTGTGCATATGTGTATGGTACACCGCAGTGAAGAGGGAGATGCTGAAATGAGCAAGCCACATGCCCAAATTAGGCAAACACTAAATCTACTTTATCTATGTTGGTTTTTATAAAGTTGCAGATTGAAAATTCTTTAATGTAAGAAATGTTTCTCCTCAGTCTAAACTTAGATCAACTACAAGTAATCACAACAATGAACAGAGGCAATGAGATACAACAAAGGAGCGTTTATGAAGAAAGAGACACTGATTGGCACAGATGAGGCTAATGAACAACTATCTTTTACAATCAGAGACGCAGACACAGTGAAAAGCAACTTCCTCTAAAGGCATAAATTGGATTAATTTGAAGATTTTTCACCTTTATCTCACAAGGGAGAGAGCTTACATTCTCCTGCATCACACCACGTATCACTGGGTTACCACATACATCCCTACAATAATCCAAATTCACCAAAACCACACATATTGGATGCACACACACACATACACAGGCAGCAGGTGGTGTATGTGTGTGTGTGAATGGGACATGTTGAGTGGTAACCTGCTCTACAACCAGATAAAAGGTGCAGGACAGAAACACGTCGGTAATTGATTGCTAATTAGTTCTTTTGTTGTCGTCCATTGTGTCCTGACAGAGCTTTGCCCTAGGCTGTCTATTCACACACAGGCTCTTTGGCCTCGCAGTGAGGAAATAGGCATAGCCAGTTTATAATGAGACAGACTGATGTAACCCCAGCAGTCTTTAGTAACCCTCTGTTATCGAACTTGGATGGAAACACACAACGATGGATTTTTAAAATTCATTTCACAGGTAACATGCATTCTTGTGCATTCTCAGACAAAAAAAAGCATGCATGTGAAGTCTTATTCCATGAGTCATGATGAGGTGATAAGTTTTCCTCCCAAAATTGGACAGCTGCAGTGTACGCCCTCAGCTGGATGCTGCATTTTGCCTTACAGTATGTGTTGGAGCATACTATGTGCCATTTCCAGTGAGTTGCTATACCCACATCTCTCTCTCTCTCTCATCAGTGCATGAGAAATTACCTAATGAGGAATGGGTCGCACATTTCCACAAACTCATTAACCCGCGAGCGAGTGAGACTAATTGCAGCGTTTGGGTAATGTGATTTCACATCTGTTACTGCAGCCCAGGACACAGTAGTCAGCACAGGGCTGGATCTGGTGGGCTGAGCCACGCGTAGAGCTAGATTTACCAGAACAACACACACTCTGACACCACTGCAGCCAGCCGGGATGGATGGGTGGAGCAGCAGTAAGTTTGGCTGTGGTTATAACGTTTGATCAACTGTTGTCATGCAATATCTTGTAATTACATGCCTCTGCAGGGTGGGTGGGCCAAATGCATTCATTCTTAAAAAAACAAGACTAGGTCAAAGCCTAGTATATGGCTGGACTATGTATGAAATGTTGGTGTGTCGTGTAGTAAAGTGGGTATGTCATGTAGGTCTGCAAGACTGCAGATAGATTCTTCTCGTTGGTGCTAGATTGGATCAGCTGGAGGGACGATTTGTGGAACTCTCGCGAGATTTGTACATGTTGTGTTTCTTCAATGTGCACTTGACCTGAACCGTAACCCTAACCCTAACCTAAAGCTTACCTTAAACCTAACCGCACTTGTGAACGTTTGTCCCTCCAGCTGATCCAACCTAGCATTTACCAAAGCCAATCAGAAGTGTTTGGAATCGCATACTAGCGTACTGCCTACTACATATTCAATCAGTATGTACTGCATATTGCCTACTAAATGAATGATTAAGTATTCCAATACCAGCAGACTGTTCACACTAAAGTATATGCAAGTAAGACAGTCATGTGACCACATCACATGACTGCATCAAATGACTCTATCAATCACAACATCTGGTCTCGCCCAGCCAGCGGCCCCCTCACATCTTCGAAAACGTTGCAGCAAATTTTCAAAGAGGCATTATTTGGATAAACTGACCACATATTGGGAATCTAAATGGTTACTTTCTCGCCTGAAAAATATTAAAAAATAATAATAATAAGTGACATATTAACAGTCCTACAGCAAAAATTACAACAGCTTAATTGCCTTTGCTGCCAGTTGGTGCAAAATGGGGTACTTGGGCCTTTGGCCCAAGTAGGTCTATCTACAGACTTTGCAGTATCTACAAGACACCTACTTTACTACATGGGGGGTTCTTGTAGTAAAGTGGGTGTGTCAGTCAGTCAGTAAGTCAGTCAGTCAGTCAGTCAGTCAGTCACTCAGTCAGTCAGTCACTCAGTCAGTCGGTCAGTCGGTCAGTCAGTCAGTCAGTTAGTGAGTCAGTCAGTCAGTCAGTCAGTCAGTCTGTCAGTCAGTCAGTCAGTTAGTTAGTGAGTCAGTCACTCAGTCAGTCAGTCAGTCACTCAGTCATTCAGTCATTCAGTCAGTCAGTGGGCTGGCACCACTGTTGTGGTCCAGCCAAAAAACAAGTCAGCCAGTGAATCAGTGAGTGAGTGAGTCACTCACTCACTCACTGACTCACTCACTGACTCACTGACTCACTGATTCACTCACTCACTCACTCAGTTAGTGAGTCAGTCAGTCAGTCATTCAGTCAGTCAGGGCTGGCCCCACTGTTGTGGTCCAGCCAAAAAACAAAACAAACAAACAGAAAAAGACTGACTCTTGCAAGGCCACAGCTGGGATGTGTGATGGGAGGTAAAAAAAATGACACCATAACAAAGCAAACAGTCAATAAAGTTTTTAAAATTTCTCTCAGTTTCCCAAAAGATGTCAATTTATTTTGAACTTAAATGTCAGATTGAGGAGGTTCGTTCCACTAATAAATGGATTTGACATTCATGATTTATACTGTTTGATGTGTTAAATAAATATAAACAACTGATAACAACCTATCTCATTTATTTTCAATACATTAATTGCGATTTGACTATTGATTTTATTTTAATTTATAGACAAAGTAAATGTTTTATTACCATCAGGTTTTCCTTTCCTTGTGTGTTGTAATTAAGCTTCTTTATAATATAATCTTTATAATATAATCTAAACAACATAATGTGACCTGGTCATTGTATCAATCTATAAATGTAATCACAGTGTGATCCTGTGTTGTGTTTCTGCAGCATGGGAGACTTGGAAATAGCTTGAAAAAAATGTCAAAATTGTTTTTTTTATTGCATGTTGGAAAACTTCAGGCTATTTCATTCAAGCTAATTGGGTATAACAGAAACATAGGGTTTGAAACACACACACACACACAAATCTGAGAGCACAAAGAAGAATAAATGAATTTTTCAGGGTCTTGACTAGGGTTGGTATTTTCAATAATTCAGTAAATTACTGCAAACAAATTTATGTTAATAGAAAAGGTGGGAACCAACTGTTTAATATGGGAAAAGTAATATACTTTTGTTAATTATGATTAATCCTTTGTTTAACCCCCCTGCATTGTTACAGAAACTCCAATTATAAGTTTACAGGCAGTGGGGCTGCTTATGGTAATGCCATATCTCATCAATTACCATCCCGTGACCGTAAATTGGCCTCAGCGCTGACAACGAGATGAGGTTAACACGCTGATTAATTTGAGCTGCTGTGATTTCAGGCTCAAGTTGACACTTATAATCTTTGACGCAGACAGTGAGGTCCGCTCACTTTCATAATGGAAAATTTTTATTTACTTCTTTCGGAGCTGCGTCACATCTCACATCGGGATAATTTGAAATTTAAGTAATGCAAACAAGGTGAGAGTTTTTCTTACGGAACTGATGGGCAAGTAATGAAGAATTTTAAATAAATGTCAAATGATCAAAAGGTGTAAAAGCTAAATCGCTTAGTGGCGTTTATCTGTTTTTTTTATTTTTTATTTTTTGTTATGACATGTAGTAAACAGTATACAAGTTACGCCTAATGATAAAAAAATGTGTCAGTTTACCAACTTCAGGATGACAATGTGTCTGATTTCATAAATAATTCAAAATACTGTTTGTTTAATAGCTTTAAAACATATGATATTCATATATATTTAATCTTTTGGTGTCATGACTGTATGCTGTATGCCCACTGTGCCTCGAAGGTAAAGGCGTGCAGCAGTTTTACATTGATTTTTATCGGTTGTGTGAAATTGCAAAAAAAAAAAAAAAAAAAAAAAAAGTATGTATTTTTTAGTTAGTTTCCTAACAGACAGTCCATAAGAAATGACAAGATCAACATGTTATATTATTTATTTAAATTATATTTTACTTGTTGTTTCATGTGTTTGTGCTCATATCTTTGTTTGGCTACTGGTTGATAAATGTGAGACAGCTGTTTGTGCGTAAAAGACTTTAACGCGTTGTTGCTAATGCAGAGGTGCACAATTTTAGCTCTGTAAGTCTGCATTACTTCTTATTTGGTTATGCTTTTTTGTTTGTTTGTTTGTTTGTTGTTGTTTTTGTTTTTTGCTGTATTTCGATTCCCCCCCCCCCCCCCCCCCCACAATTTATACAGTATGAGTCTGGTGTGTAACTCAGGTCAGGTTTTTTATTTATTTATTTATTTTATTTCTTTGACTGTGAAGCACTTCGTAACTGGTGTTTGTGAAAGGTGCTATATATAAATATATATATATAAATAACCTTTGCTTGCTTGCTTGCTTGTATATGAACTACAGTAACTTTACAGAAGCACTCCACTCCACTTGTATTAGCCTACAGATAACAGAGGAAATGGGCTAAAAAATCTGACAATGAAACAGAAACGTCAACAACCTTGATCCAGCTCTGTCTTAAACTTGAGGATAAACCACAGTTTAGTTACTTGGTCTATGTACAGTATGTACATGTGCTTTTTGGCAAAATGGCACTACTGTATCTACACTAGGTTCTTAATGCAATGTCGTAGACGTAGCCTGCAGTAGGCTGTGTATCAGACAGGATGTGACCCAGATTCAGGCTGATATTTAATAATGATAAAATAAGGTGGAAAGCCATTATAGTCAGTAACATTCATATGGGAACTAGGCGGTCTTGATATTTTCACATCCTCTGGTATTCCTATAACAACCCATTTGGGTGTTATAATAAGATTAATTTTGCTGCAATGTAAATATTGAGCCACTGATCGATTATGTAACCTCTATTTCGTGAGATGGGATCATAGCAGCCATTTTTACCCGGCAGATACAAGTGATGTAGTCTGACTAGACATAGATACACACACAGGCCTGCGATTCTTCCTGTATAGTCCATCCAGTCTGCTCAGTGGGATGACCGTCATGGTTAAAGGCAATGACCGTCACATCACAGCACTGACATCTTTACCGCAGTTGTCTGCCACCGTGCGACCAGTCACCCTTCATAAACCCTTCAACCCTGTCACCTCATGAACACTGTTTAAAAAAAACCCTACAGGTCACTGAGCAACGAGCACTAACATTACAAATTTAACAAAATTACATTCAAGCCTACACCATGGACTTAACCAATATTCCTAAAATCATTTTTGATGGATATAATCTGAATAAACTAGCAAATAAGATATTACAATAACATCACTACCATACCAAATGTCACTACTGAGAGTCAATTATATTCTTCAGACAAAATAACTATATGTGCTATAATGGAGACATAAATCATTCTTGTTTTGACATTCTTGAAAATTACTTTTATTTGTTTGTCATTTTAAATTGGTACAAACCCGTCAATGTGGTGCATTTCGATGTAAGATCAAACATTTAAGAAATGTGTCAAGTAATAGCACATACAATAAGTTAAAACATGTCACAAAAAAGACCAGCGGGTACATAGCAAGAATGTTTTATCTACACAAAACATCCTAAAACAGAGTAGGCCTACTGAAAGATCATTGTATTTTTTTTCTCGTATGCTCTCGTCTCATGCAGACGAGACTGAGGTCGCCTAACAAAAGTACCTGTTCAATCTGAGTGTGCACCATTTTCTCCCTAAATAATCCAAGCGTTTAAATCCACATGCACAGTGCATGCCTGTTCAATAGGCCCACCAACAGTATGGTGCGTGTGTGGTAGGCTGTTACCAAAATTTGTTACCAATCTTATAAATAACCGTTTTGACATAACACAACTTCACCTGAACACAATAACATGTGTGCTTAAAGACACACTCAATGAAAACGTAAATACGACGATTGTTTGGCTCTCGGTAATTAGGGCCTATATTCGAGATCATTACAATAGTATTTATCATCAATAGTTGATAAAATCCTTTTTGAATTAACAAGATAAATAACCCCAAACCCAAGTTATTTTTTTCTTCCATTTGTCCATCAGTGTTGTCCTTTTCCATTTTCTCACGTTTCAGGCCTGATTAGCTCGCTCATTCTCTCGTTTTGATCTAAATAGCCGGAATAAAAACAGAAAAAAGAGCCGGAGGTTGGGGCTGGGAGAGGGAGTTAGTTGGGTGTAAGAGGAGTGTGGTGGGGTGTTTTGAAAAGTCATTAAGTGAAACTCATGGACACTGTGTGCTCCAGCGCTTTGCGTCGCAGTGACGCGATGCTTGTCCCTCTCCACATGTCACTGTCCGGGGAACTACACAGCTGCGGGGAGCCCGATACGTTCGTGGGGCCGGAGAGAGAGGCCGACATTCCAGGGAAATGCGACTGGTAGAGGTGGGACTGCAGACCGGAGCCGTTGGAGGACAGGCCGTTGGAGAGACCCATGGAGTTTGGTGGCGGGCCGTGACCCAGGCTGCACTGTGACAGAGACTGCGCCATGCCCGTCTGGCGACCCAGGGCCGGCGGGAGCTGCAGCTGGGAGACCCCCGGCATCCCCGTGGCCCAGCGAGAGTCGTTGGCGTGGAAGGAGCACAGGCTGTTCTCCATGGCGGCCGCGGCAGAGAACTGTGGCAGGCCTGGCGTCGGGAGCAGCGTCCCCGGGGCGCGGAAAACATTGGTGGTCTTCTTCCTCTTCTTCCACTTGGCGCGTCTGTTCTGGAACCAAACCTGAAACCAGAGATACGGAACCATGAGCCATCATGTGGATAGACTAGACTAGATGTTTGGAGCAGTATCTGTTTTTACACCATGATGAGGGCAGCAAGGTGGCCTTGATGTTTACAGGCATCATCAGCCGAAAGATGTTAAAAGCGAGTCCCAATATGCTGGAATATACCATTACGCACGACAAGCCCGCTTAAATCTGCAACGCCACAGAGCTTCAAGTCTCTAATGGGACATTATAGGGCCAAGAGTTATACAGTTAACAGTTATATTGTTAGGCCATGGCAGGGATAGACAGACAGCCTGCAAGGTGGTTGGAGAACCCTTCATGTATCCGCCGATATAATCCACCCTGAGTGTCCTTGAACAACAAGGGGCCTCTGCTGTGATTCCGACCCTCCTGTAAGACCACTGTTGAACTGGGGCAAACAAGAGCCCCATAAATGTCTTATTGGGATATTTTACTGCTACCAGCCAATCTGGGCAGAACTTTGAAGGGTTGCTGTCCGACAGCAGGTGTAATTCGTGAATTATGCTGAATTATATTAGTATACAGTCTTTATAACCATAAGAGAAGCCTCTGAAATGAAGTTTTTGTAAATACCAACCACGCGGCTACTGTTAAAACAACATCTTGCGTTCTCAGACGTTATGGATGGATCTGAAACCATCACAATGCCAGGGTTAGGGATTTCATTGTGCATACAATATTATATAGCAAAGGGGCTTTCTATTAAAACGCATCAGGGTGTTTTATTTCTGCTGTTCTGCAGCAGTGAGCCTAACAATCTATCTTTCTAACATCTTATTTACACGCAGATTAACTGAGAATTGCCACAAATATTGTGTGGGCTTAAATACAAATGGCCCACTGTACACAATCTATGTGAAGACAAAACCTACTTATCCACACGCACGCGCGCGCACCGTAAACACACAGACCCCACATATACGCAACTAAAATCGCACGCGCGTCCCCGTTGAGCTTTATAAAGATTTCATCATCATCGGGCGTGATTAATGCGCGCGCGAGGCTGTGAGTCGGTGCCACCGTATTAAAAGTGAAATCTCGCTCTCATTCCGCTCAGCCATCCGTGAAACGTCGCCCAAACCCATTACACTCAGGGGGGAAAGAAAATGCAATTTCTCATTCCATTAAAAAAGTACAATACATTCTTGAGTCCTATTAAGACGTCGCTGATAGAGCGTTTTAAAAGGAGAGGCTGTGGAGCCACGCACGCGGGCCAACACGCCCACTGAAGGCTGCACCTGCACGGCCTGCACTAATGTTTACCAACAGCCAGCAGGAGCAGAGTTGCACCGAGCGGCGAGGATCCTGCACTCGATGGAATAAAGAATTGATTATTAAGGTGACTAATGATTATACTGGTTTTATTGCTTTCAGTGGGATCATTTGCATGAATTTCACATCACTGGTTAATAACCCGTTCACTGTTATAAATAAGACTGGAATTGGTTGATAATGTGTTTGGTTTATTAGAGCCTGATATGTTCCTGCATGTCTGTTCAAAAAAAAAAAAGCATTGTGTGAATATAATCTGTTTCAGCCTGTTTAGATTGTTGCTAAATTATCTACACATATCCACTTTCAAACAAAATTAATATATAAGCAAAGCTAAATAAATAATACAGTGGCAAACATTCCCATAATTACGTCAAAAAAGGGGGGGCGGGGGGGTTGATTAATAAAATTCTGTAATTGGTAGAATATTTTAGGCACGATTTCGTTAATAAAAATGAAAAATACTGATATCAAACATTAATCTCAACTTTTTCTATTTTTTTGCAAGTCCAGATTTTAAAATTGAAAACTAAAAAAAAGAAACGAATATTAGATAAATGTAAAGGAACAAATGAAGAAAACAGATAGGTGGGGTTATACAATATTTTTTAATATTGTAAAACGACACCTGGATGTTTTTTTGTTTTTTTTACTTCAGGTTCATCGGAATTTCCAGTTCTCTAGTTTTTCGCAGGTTAGAAATGTTTCAGGACCTTGGACAGAGTCCTGCGTGTACTGAGTGTAAACGCTTTTAAAAATTAAATATTGCTCACTATCAGGCTAAATCTGAACAAATAATGACATATTTGAATCATATAATTCAATTAAAATAATCTGTAGTTGGTAAATTTTCTAAAAGCGACTGTTACTGGAATATCAGAGCACAACGAATCGACCCTCAATCTTTTTGACGAACCGAGCTTTTTAATGAGTATGCTGAGACAGGATATTATTATTACAGTACTGTATATCAAACTACAAAATAAAATATTTTAAAACATATATTTTTGTCACTTTAATGACAACCTACACACATGTAACTTAGATTACTCCAGTGGCGTCTATCCACCAGTTAGCTTGGACATTCTTATCATATGCACCAAAATCTTGACATCTAATGACCACAAATTTCTAGGGACAAAAAGATCAGCGATGATTGCAAAACATTGTGGTAAATGAAAAATTATTCGAGGTGACCAAACTATGAGGAACATTGTTCCTGAATCCTCTCCTGATGTGAGTCTAGTCTATAGCATATTGCTCACTGCCTGCCAAGTGGATTTAATGGATTATTTTTGGACATTTATGCTGAGAAACCCCAATAAGATCAAATCTAGACCCAATGCCACACCCTGCACCCACTCTCGCGCCAGTGTCTGCATCCTGTTGTAAAATCATCCACACTGCACAAATGTTTACCTGAACTCTGGACTCAGTGAGGCCGATCCTTAACGCCAGTTCTTCTCTCATGAAGATGTCTGGGTAGTGGGTTTTGGCGAAGCTGCGCTCCAGCTCGTTGAGCTGCGCCGGGGTGAAGCGCGTCCTGTGCCGCTTCTGTTTCTGCTGACTGGAGGTCTGACCGGAGCTTTGCTGCGGTTGCTGCTGCTGCTTTTCTTGCTCCTTCCCGTTCACCGGCATGCCGGCCGAGTTGGATCCCACAGTGGCGATGTCTTCTCCCGGCAGAAGAGTGGTTCCCTCTACAGAGTCTGAACCAGGGGCCATGTCTCCCGGATGCCCCTGGTCTGGCACCCCACCACCGAGCCGACACTTTAGAGCCTCTCGGTGTCCGAGTAACTCTGCAGCATCCTTCATCCCTGAGAGGATGAGGAGAGAGGCTTTGAGTAAATACATGGCAAATCTTACAGCGGATGCATCTTTAAATACATAAACAGATTCACTTTATACGACAAAGGAGACAGATGCATTTTAAAATAAGAAATAAACTTCATGTAGCTCGGCTCTTAATCGTAATTTTGCTGTCAAATCATTTCTCATTTCTGCTAAATTACTGCAAAGCTTCGAGCAACAATAAACCACTTAGCTGTTAACATAATTCAATACACACTCTATTTATCACTTCACATGATTAAACAAAAAGTTGAAATCTTACAGTGGAGTTTAGGGCCGGAGTTTAGTGATGATAACTCACCGAGCCGAGCATCCAGGAGGTCGGCGTGAGAGAGCATCGCGTACCGCTCCAGGGCGAAATGCGCTCCAAAAAAACCCTACAACTTTGGGGCAATTTAAAAAGTATATATGGTCTAAATGAACGAAAATTCGGTTTGTGGTTAAAAAAGGAGGTCCCTTGCATTATAATGTCCTTTAGAGCGATGGGGAGGCGCTTATTAGTTGAAAGAACCCGTGAGCTTCCTCAAATAAGAGCCAATCAGAGCAGGAGCTTGGAAATGTCAGCGACGTGACTCCCCCCTCTTTTCTTTTCTTTCCTTTTTTTTTTTTTTTTTTTTTAAACACACGTACGCACGCACGCGAGCATGCGCGAGCATAGACCTAAACGCGCACGAAACACTACAATTCAATTCAATCCTCTGCCATTCCATCCTCTGATTTATTAACTTTTCATGCTCAAATTATTCCACGTTAAACATCTTAATGTGTTTGTTTAATCTCATATAGCCAGTGCCATGACGGGACTTCTGTTTGTAGATGGATATACATGTAAAATACTGCAGGTGGGAACATGCAAAGGCTTGGTTAATGTTGCTCAAGGATGTATAGACGCTTATTTGACCCAGCAAATGTAGTGCCATTAAAAAAATTATTCATATCAACACCTCAATTTTCAAATAATTGGACTATATGAATTACAGACATTAACTTTGCTTTAGAGAGGGAGGGCTCATTTCCCAAAATAACAAAAATGTCTATAAATTAGAACAATTTTCAAGATAATTACTCTATATTTTTATAGCTAAAGATTTATTAAGTTACTGAGAACAGGACAGTTATAGTGTTTGTTATAAGAAAATATATAAGAAGCCTTATAAACACCAGGCCTCATCCAGCACCTCAGAGCCCCACTTCCCTCCCGTCCTTGAATCACAAACAAAACGAATATCACTCCCATTCCCCCATGGCAGGTGATTTGTGGAGACAAATCGAGGAAATAAATAAATAAACGAGTACAGATGGATTTAAGCTCTGTTAGTGATCGGCCGCTTTAACTCCCATCGACTTTTCATCAACGTGGGCACAATTAAAGGTATTTAGGCCTGTTTGGTTCAAACAAAATCAGACGTGGTAGACAGTAAACGATTGTGCCCCCTTTAGCAGTGGTCCATAAGTAGGTCTATTATACAATTAACAGGACAGCCATTGATCTGCACTACTTCTCCAGACAGTGCTGGTTAGAGAGGGCTTTTGGCAGATGTCAGGGTGAGCCTGGTGAATAGACCACCGACTGGGACTAAATAGGTTTCTTTGCAGCCGCACAAAGGAGGCGTCCGAGCGAGGACTCCTCTCTCTCCTCCTGCACCACATGGAGACAGCTCATCTTTTATGCTCCTCAACCGCAATCTGCCGGGATGCAGGGAAGTAGCCTCTATGTGGCACAGCGTGAAAACTTAAGGAAATGGACTGGTGCATGGTCCACTGAGATGAGGAAAGCTGTGACCGGCTCCCGAGGTTCAGGAGAAGCAATCAGCAGCAGGAGAAGCATCAGCAGCAGGAGCAGGAGCCTCGTTTGATTCAGACGTGTAGACCAAAAGGGAGGAGAGGGACTCTGTGTGTTGTAAGGCCATCCCTGCGTTTGTGAAGGGCTTGAGCCCGGAGAGACGGTCTGTATGCTTTGGAAGTTGTTTGATTTCCAATTCGTGTAAATCTGAAGACAAGCAAACAAAATCTAAAATGTGGTAATAAACTCAGAGCTAATTTTCACTTGTTGCTAAAGAGAAATTTTGCAAATATACAAGCAGAAAATTGAATATTACATGACATCAATATGTAAGTAATGAATTATTTATGATACTAATATCTAAATTAATGTAATAATAAATTACATCCATGTTATTCTAATTCGGGATAACTTTAAGGCAATTATTCAATATATTATCTGAGGCTAATTTGATCAAACTGGGCTTTATTGTTTTTCTTTTTACTAATTTAAAAATAAAATTGCGCTGTTCATGCAATTATTATTAATTTTATTATTATTATTATTAAATTAGAGGCCAAGTAGTAATTTCATATTATTTTTCCCATAGACAAATAAACAAGATAAATAATTATTATACACACACAAATACAATAATAACAATAATAACAACAATAATAATAATAATAATAATAATAATAATAATAATGGCAATAACAACAACAACAACAACAACAACAATAATAATAATAATAATAATAATAATAATAATAATAATAATAATAATAATAATAATAATAATAATAATAATAATAATAATGTCATTTAAACATAAGCTGCATTAAAACAGGTTTGGTGGTTATTTTTGAAGACATGATACATATTGATATGAGGTTTGTTGCAGTAAAAGCAGTCCGGATAGCAGACACCCCCTCAGCTGTCCGATCCTCCGCCTGTAACTTATTGCTGTAATAAGAGGAACCCCCTTGAAATGGGTCTATGTCTCACTCAGCCTCCCTAACTGGACCACATCAATCTTCCCCAGTAAAAACACACTCACATACAATCCTCCCGGGTTAATGCGGCGCATCTGAGTGCGGAACGGCTGTTTACACGCGAGGAGACACTTTTAATGGAAGCGCACCAAAAACAAATGCAATTTTGTAGAGCAATTTCAAAGATCAAGAATTCCATGTCCACCCTCTCCGCGGTTTTTTAGCAATCAAACTGCGTTAAATCCATTGCTCATATGGGCCTTTGCAGAATAGGATAGTACAACAGAATAGTAACAAAAGGCAGATGCGGGGATAAGATCCTTTACACCATAACCAAACACTAACACAGACCAGCGCCTGAACTGGTTGTTCAGGCCTATTGCATCGCCTCGTAGGCATCTGCATTCACTCAGTTACAGAAATCTAAAGGGAAAATCGATGTTCCATCTGCAGAAACGCCACTCTAACAAATCACAACGTAGTTTTGTGCAGGTGATTTCATGACAGTCGGTGGAATAAGAAGCACACCAATAAGTGCGTTGCATCCGAGAGGTGCACAGAGAGAGGCGAGAGCGGAGAGCCAAAGACAGGCAAACCCATTAGAGGCTTCCCTCTTCGGCCACCCAACCTGGCTGCACCACCCCGCGCATCTCATGCCCCAATTAGGCCCGCTGCCCTCCGCCTGGTCTCCGTTACTGCGTGATCTGGTGCACAGAGCGGTAATCACGGCCTCAAATAAAATAATCAGCAAAGAAGAGCGATTTCCTTAATGAGGAAGAAGAGGCGTGTGTCACGGAGAGGGGTGGTGTGGTGGTGGCGTGAGTGTGTGTGTGTATGTGTGGCTGGTGGTTAGGGGGTTATTAAAATAGAAATGAAAGTCACAGTAGGTGTCATTAACAAAATGGTGTTCAGAGTCCTAAGCAGCCTTAAAATGTCTCATTATTATTTCTGTTAAGAGGTGACCCATGCTCAGGTGTTCTATGTTTAGGATGCTTGTAATTAACAGAAACATCCAGTGTGAACAACCTCAGGTGAAAGTTAACAGGTATATGTGGTTCATCGGCATTAAGTTCAGCACCTCATGCCAGTCAAAATTAAACATGAAGGTGAAATGTTTCAACACGTTTATTGGTTTAATATCGTCAAGAAAAAGTACAAACACACTTGAGCTCTGTGGATGTTGGAGGTTTAGTTGTTGTTAAGTGAACAACGCCTCCATAAAAAGATCAATTTTATGTTCACACAGATCAGAAATCATTTACACTTCTGCTCACGACATCACCAGAATCGTCCTTGTTATAGGGTTTCTTGGACCCAGCAAATTGTAGATTTAGCTGAAAAAACAGACAAACTGTATGTTTGTGATGTGATGATTTAAGGACTAATAACTCTCCTCTTAAAAAAAGACCATAAATATTGACTAATCAGCTAAAATGACCTCAGTCGACCAAGACCTTTTAACGTCTGATTAGTCACCCAATTGAGTAAAAGGTGGCAGCCCTAAACATCATACACAGTCAGTGAAAATCCAAACAGGCTAATGGGACTGCTGATGCTGGTGATTTAGAATCACAACAGTCAATATTGCACGTATCATCAGGGTATAAAATATTCCCAAATCATAGATGCATATATTCAGAATCATCTATTTAACACTGAAACTCAAGGAGCTGAATTTGCTAATATACCAAATCCCCACAACTCCAATCGTCATATTCTAATTTCATTTAAAGGTAAATTAAATTGACACAACTCGTATCCCTTAAAACGTATAAAATACAAAAAAAAGCCATGGGAAAAACCTTTCAATGCATGGCAATCAATCTGAAATCAAGGCTGTTTTTCTCTGTTTCTGAAACGTGGACATTTTGGAAATATAGGGTTTAAGGGCCAACAGCAAAACAAATCTTCTGTGAAATCTGTTTTGACAGCTTATTGGCCCGAGAGTATCCACTGAGGTTTGCAATACAATTCTGATAAAAGCTTGATTCCACTTGATCATGTATGTTTTCATCATCCCTCACTGTCTGGCAGCAGTGTAAAGCTACATCAGTTTGAATGTGCTTTTTCCTCCCGGCTGTTAATTTAATTTCTATGCGTACATACTCTATATTATTTAATTAATCCCATCGTATTATAATCACACATAAAAACAGAAGCAAAATATTTAGCTAACGAGGAGTAGAGTATTAAGCATAGCCGGTAATCTATTGTATTTACATTCTGACCTCAGTCATTTAGACCTCTCCGGCTGTCGACAGATCTAATTCCTTCTCCTCCCTGACACCTTGACTTTCCCTCCAGTTCTGCTCCAGCTATTAGAATATGTTCTTTCTTAAGTCCGGTCATTAGTTAGGTCCATTACTGTGGCTCCATCGTTAGGAAGCTGTAATGCATCATTGAAGGTAATGAGTGCCTTACATTACAGGTGCCAGCGAACCTTAGACACACTGCACAGCCCCTCACACCGCAGCCCGAAAACAACTCTGCTTTCACCAATTGCAACTTCTAAACTGTCACAGTAAGGTGATGTTGTCCAGGATGAGTTACTGTGTTATGAAAATAACATATTTTTTTTTATTTAGATCACAAAGCTCATTGAGAATGCATAAGATAGACATCACATTATTTGTGATTTAATAGGTGTAGATGGTGAAAATAACTTCTAATCATTCTTGTGGCAAACACACATACATATGTTCACACACACATGCCTCCTACACACCTAAAATACCAGATAAAAAGGGGAGGACTTGGGTCAGTAGTGTCTCTGAGTAGCTTGAAATTAGGAACATGTGCTGGCAATTATCAAACTGCAGCAAAGCCACATCTTGCAATTTAATGCCTCAGCAAATTAAAGAATAAATGGGATCAGTCTCTTTGACCTTGCTCACTGTGACTTGCCGAACTTGATCTACCTGATACTTCAAGTGTGTGACTCGCTCACTCTGACACATATAGGCACGCGCACACACACACACACACATATATATATATATATATATATAAAAGCCTCTATATATGCAGCTTATAGAGAGAAAAAGAGACATGTGCGCATAAAGGCACATCCTAAAAATGTGCTCTACTTTGCTGTGTGATGATAGGAACAATATGAAAGCAGAAGATACTATGAAATAAAGCGAGAAAGTACACACACACACACACACACACACACACACACATACACACACTTGTTGTAGCTCTGTTGTCGCCGTCCACAACACCGCGCAGCTTCCTACTCACCCAGCCAGTTCAGCTCGCCTCTCACTTCACAAATCCCACACTTTCCCCATCCATCCATTCTCTTCATCATCCTCTCCTCGTCTCCTCCCGCTCTCTCCTCCCTCCTCTCCATCCACCCCGCCACATTTCTGCTGCTCCTCTGCTAAACACGGCGCACTACCCCTCCCAAGATTAATTGATCATCAATTTAGCTCTAATTTGGACCAAGTCAGCTGGTAAATGGGGCAGTTTTCCCTGATTGTTAGTGAAATGTGTGCAAGTACATTGATAAATTTTGATTATTTATCAATTACAACCAAATGAACTAAATCTATTGAATAAATTCTAGCCTGATTGCCATAATAGAGTTTGAAAATATGGCTATTGATAATGATTCCGGCTAATAGTCTTTTCCGGCCGTGGTTGCCGGCTTGTCGGAATGACAACACAAAACTCATTTTTCACAGAATCAGCTGAGTAAGTGCGAGGCCGATCTTTCATTAATCAGTCACATTACGGAGCTGATACGCCGTCATACGCGACGCTTTCCTCAGAAAGACTCAAACACTTTGTCATATTTTATGTCAATTACCAGTCATTTCGTTGTGTTCCATCAAGACATCTTGTAATAGTTAACATATGCTAAGGTAAAGCTCCCTTGTCCCGCCCTCCGGGAGCTCTACTGGAGGATGCCGGCTCTGTGTTTGGGGAGTGGAGGGGGGTGAGAGACAGGGCTGATGATGAAATGAGCCCTGCTCTTAATTTCTTATTTTCCTGAGCTGAGGCGCTTATGGGAAGGGTGGAGCACGGGCTTTTTTAAATGGACCTGCCACCGTGTTTTCCCAAAGTTAATGGAAAAGCAGCTTGCTGGAAAATAGGAGAGGGAGAAATTGGAATTAGGTTCAGAGGCTTTCACACACACACACACACACACACACACACACACACACACACACACACACATACACACACACATACACACACACACAATAACAAGGGATAACTATGAGCTACGGGCCTATTTCCACACAGACATACAAATTAGTGTTGTCATTTTCACACAAAATCGCGCGATTAACTAAAAGTGATCTTTTAGCTTTTTTTTTATTTATCAGAAAGGTGCGTGACACGATTTCTGCGTCTGAAATCGCATTAAAAAATAAACTAAAATGACAAAATGCCATAAAATATGTGGAAATGGTAGCATGAGATATTGTACTGTTTAGTGAACAAAACCGATTTGATCTTAAATGTGTCTTACATTTGCCCTCTCAAGCCTGACCGCTGGGGAAAGAGAGGAAGGAGCTGAAATAACTGCGATATCAGCCTTCCTTTTTAATCAATGATATGAGCCCCTCTGCACCAATCATGGCTGCTGGAAGCAACTTAATGATCAGCATTTAGAGTGGGCAGGTAAACCAGCGCGCTATGGAGCCAACACAGGGGCCAACTGCAGGTGAATTAACCCAGTCCAGATCTAATATGCTGGTGTCAGCTCTGGTTAGTGCATGGCTAACTGTGGCCTGTATTGGCAGTGGCATAGCATCCAACATTGTCTCCCTCATATGCCAGCAGGCAGCTATCTATAATCGATGGCCACTTTTAATTGGACGGGCTGTCTGTTAGTGGACACCCGAAGGTTGTGCAGGGGGAGCAGCACTGTATTTACCACACGGTTATGGTGGATAAATAGGTCGGGGACCTCGAAGGTTTCCTCTATAAAAAGCTAATCAAGGCTTCTGCTGTTGCATGGCAGTCAATTATATTTGAAAATTTCACACAGTGACCCTCAACAATTTATAAGGATCCTAATCAGAAATGTTATAACAGCCATGAAATTATATAGATTTAAATATTAATACGTTTATTCATAAGTCAAAAGATAATATAACGTTAAGGTAGATTTTTATGAGTGCAATTTATATTTTTCTCAACAAGGCAAAGAATAATAATAATTTGTCTACTGTTAGCCACTGTGCTTACATTATATTAACTCTGTAAATAACAAAACCAGTAGTTTATTATCTCGCAGACAATTGTATAATTGTTTCCACTGCTACAAAAATAAAGAAGGAATCTACAATCAGGCAAATGTCATTTAGGCCTAATTGAACTGAGTGGGCCCATTATATCCTTACAGAACTCATTTTCACTGCTTTGAGCATATAGGTAGATTGGTGTTTAGGATATGGAATCAATGCGTGTAGACAGAAATATCTTCACTAATGGAGACAATAAATGAAATCGGCCGTTATTATCCTAATTTCTACCGGGACAAGGAGGTCAGAGAAATATGAATGAATTTTCTCTTAGCCGGAACGACCTACTGATGCTGGGTTGAAAGGCTTTTCATTCCTTATCCACATACTATTCATTATTTCCAAAATGAACTCCACAGAGGTAAGCTACACTGCCTTGACTAATAGGCTTAAGTGACTTTTTCCTTTATTTCGCCTCTTGATTTGAACCCCTGAGGTGTGTGAGCACATGCCACTGTTAAAAAAATATCACCCAGATCATGGCTGCATAAGTTTAAAATTAGCCTACATGTTGTTTGGAGTATAGCTGAGGCACCATCTGATGAACACTGCCTAAGCTGTCCTTTCTCATTTTTCCCTCACGGTTGATGATTGCTGCCCCCACTCGCAAGTCTACTCTGCTCTCTATTTTTTCTTTTTTTTTTATTATTACTCTTTTTTAAACCAGCGGATTGCCAGAGCTATAAGGAGTCTGGAAGCAGGAGACGGAGGGCCACCAGTGGACATGCTGCTTTTGGCGCAGCCTCTAATTGATATTGAGCGAGCTGCTGGTGAGGAGCGCACAGGGCCACTGCTGGCTAATCTATGCTTTAATCAGCGTGTGTAATGAGAGTGGCGGCACGCTCGGAGAGAAAAGAGACTTACAAGAAACGTCTGTCAGGATCCGGGGGAAAATATTGGGTCTAATTGTCGTGATTAAAGAAAACTAGAACACTTTGTGCTTGTTTTTTAGAAGGAGAAGGTGTTAAGGACTCTGCTTTCCTTCAGCACCACCTGAGCGGAGCCTTCAGGCGCTGTCCAAGGTGCTGAAGTTGTAAAAGCGCAGGTATCTGAAACACAGGCAATATAACGAGCCACTACTAATAATGTATATTTATGAAATTCTTTAAAAAATTATTCCGACTAAATCTTACACGAGAACCTGATCACAATTCTGGTGAGGTAAGTTAATTAGTGAACGAGGCTGCTATTGTAACGGAACAATCCGTACCGAAGGGAGAGGGGAGGAGAGGCAGGAGGAAGGCAGGCAGGCCGCAGACTGAATAGCAAGCGGAACATTAGTAGAGGTGTGTTTGGGAACACTGTCAGGCAATTAACAGGGTATTAGAGATGACGCACACACACACACACACACACATACATACGTATACACACGTAACCATGCATGCACGCACACACACATATGTCTGCACATCATGTGACACAAATACATACACAATTTCAATTGTAACGTGTATATATTTTGAGTGTGAAAAAGGGAGTGACCAGAAAAATAGAAACCCCTGTAATAAACCCAACCTTTGTGAAATTGATATTTGCGATAATTGTTGTTGACACAGTGTCAGATGGTTTGATTCAACTGGTAATTTGGGGTGTTTTGTTTGATTGCGTTAATGTTCTAATGGGTTTGCTCCAACATAGGTCCCAAAAAAACCATTAGAAACACCTTTTGATATAATACAGTCTGTAAGGAGCAGCCTTTAAATGTGCTATAACTGAGTCAGAATAATAACTTCTGACACTCAACAATAACTGAACATTTTGAGTATTAAGTTAGTCTTTATTGCAGGGCTGTTGTATCGCATTGAATGCCATCGCACAGGTGTCTCTACTCAGTGTATGACTGACAGACTGAGAGAAAGAGAGGGCGGCAGATGGGGGGAAACAAAACAGCGCCATTTTCCACCCAGAGCCTCAGCAAAGCTGTCTGACAGTCTGCCTGCAGCTGAGATTAGCCTCATCTATCCGGTGTCAGTGACGGTCGTGTCCAGAAAATCACAGCATAAACGGGTCTGACTGAGGTGTGCGTGTGTGTGTGTGTGTGTGTGTGTGTGTGTGTGTGTGTGTGTGTGTGTGTGTGTGTGTGTGTGTTAGAGAGAGAGCGTGAGAGAGAGACACACACAGAGAGAGAGAGGGAGAGAGAGAGAGAGGTCAACTGATTACTCATACAAACAGACTGAAATAGACTGCGGGGCTGTGGGAATGTGTGAAGGGGAGGAGGGATGAATTGGGTTTCCTTCTGACAGAAACAGAGCACACCTAAGTCTTCCCCCGGCCGGGTCCACTTCCTGTCCTCGGTGCTAACACTTCGTCCTTTCATCAATCACACCTGCATGGATTTATACACAGTATGAACAATGCACACACTCTCTCACAAACACACACACTTCTGTTTTCTTCTTGTATAAAAACGCAGTTTATATGTAAGCAGAGCCTCTAGTTTAATGGATAGGTAGGTTTTTTTTTATTATCATCAAATAAATGAAGAGGGATCCCCCTCCAACAAAATGAGATATCCACCAGTCCACACGAGTGACAACTTCTCTAACAAAGTGATTGATAGCACAAACTGGAAACAAATAATGGCAGTTTTTAAAGGTTAGGGGACACCCGGAATCCTTAGAAGACAAAGTGATCACAGTTGCACAAAGTGGAGCCTGTAAATATGAGAGATATGACGGATGAACCTTGGTTTCTGTTGTCGTTATAATTGATGTTTTATGTTTGACAACTGAGAAATTTTAATCACACGTTAAATGTGAAAACGTTGGGGGGGGGGGGGGGGTTAACATTTAATTAAACCAGTAATTTTGTATTACATTTCAGAGGCCATTATTATTTCAATTAATAGTTCCAATCCTAGAAGTTATTAGAATAATATTAGGCTATAAACATGTGTTTAATAAATTGTGGTGTATATATATTTTTTCTATTTTCATCATTTTCCCTAAATCAGTCGTAAAACAAACACTGAAGCTTTTCCTCTCTGGATCTGTGCTCCCCATTTGTAAAATGTCCGGCGGGATGGAGAAATGGAGATATCAGGAGCGATCGTATTTATGAGGCTTTCTGACAAATAGGCGCAGTTACGCTCCGCCGGCGCACTGCCTGTTTACATAGAGCAGCTCCATTTCAGCGCCAGGCGTTTATGGACCGTGTATCTGTGTGTGTGTGTGTGTGTGTGTGTGTGTGTGTGTGTGTGTGTGTGTGTGTGTGTGTGTGTGTGTGTGTGTGTGTGTGTGTGTGCGTGCGTATGACGTGCGTGACTGTGTGTGTGTGTCTATGTATCGTCCACAGATGGCCTGGTGACCTTGGAGAGGGTCACCTGTGAGGAG
The DNA here is from genome assembly GCF_963924715.1 of Thunnus thynnus. Classification (NCBI taxonomy): domain Eukaryota; kingdom Metazoa; phylum Chordata; class Actinopteri; order Scombriformes; family Scombridae; genus Thunnus; species Thunnus thynnus. Next base: position 27,525,929 of record NC_089518.1, on the reverse strand, counting down.
GTGATGCAGCCCCGGGCGAGACAGAAGACACACCAGAGATTTGTGGACGCGGACGGCTTCAGTAAATGTGAAGCTGCTGAAGTTTTGAAGGTGACCGCTTGATTTTCTTTCATGCATCTGGAAATGCCAACGTCCTGTACGCACTCTGCCTCTCCTGGGCTCCTCTGCGCTCTAACAGCCTATTATGGCTCATATTGGAACGACCCGGAGTTATTTCCTATACAAATAAAGTGCCTTTGAAAGAGATTAGAAAAATATGTATGAATTTCAGCTTAATTTATTTGATCATTCCACATTACGAAGCTGCGTAGTGCTCAAATGTGATAACAAGTTTTCAGTTCCTTTCATTATGTAAGAGAAATTAGACCTCGATAGGCTTTCACTGGGGCGCGGTGGTTCCTCGGATGAAATGTAATTTGTGGGGAGAATTTGTTGTATCTGTCACAAATATTCCCAATTAGCTGCATAATTATTTGAGGGTTTCTGCAATTACGGCTTAAACCGGTAAATCTGAAGCTGTGGCTGTCCCTAATTGGTCTAGATTTGATATTTTGCATATTTGCATAATGAGGAAATTGGGAGGAAATTGTGTTCATCCATTTGTGAAGAATTCTATGAATTTTATGAATCTGAAAGCCATCCCCTTGCGGTGGGTGACTTTGCCTCAGTTCCCAGAGGAAGCAGGGGCGGGGGCGCGCAGGGCACGGTCACGTCTCTCTGTGCACTCCAGAAGCACTCAGCTTTACAGTGCTCTCTCTCTCTGCAGGAGATGTTACAGGAATCTATGTGTTGTAAATAAAACAGTATACGAATTATTATAAACAAATATTTTTGATTGATATTCAGTCAAATCCATAAAAAAGCACGACGTGGCTGCAGTGGGATGTATAAGAAAATACATTTGTGATGGGAGCTGTAATGGAATTTGCTTTATGCTTCTGTTCACTGATTTATTAAAGCATTAGCAGAAGGGCCATGGTTATCTTTTTCATTTTCCATCAGTTAACAAACAATATTGTATGGGTTTTATTAAGAAGCCTTTGATTTTGTCATTAGGTTTATATTAGATAATTCATCCAGATTGGTCTGTGAGACTTAATTATGCATTATCACAGTGTGCTGATTGATATTGAGAAAGCTAAGTGTTCTATGTAATTGGTAATAAAGAAGGTAATTTTAGAAATTTGTCCAATCAGTAATGATTATGAGGCTGTGAGTAGGTAATGATGTTAACCCTGGTTGCCTCTTACATAGTCCACCTCTAGCATATCAAATATTAAATATAATAAGCTCTACAAAAAGAGGAAATGCCTTGTTCACACACATTAACATTACTAGAAATATTCAAGTTTTTTAAAGTTAATGAAGGTTTAAAAATTCAGTTCAAGAGGCCAAATCCTCAGGTAAGACACTTTTCCTTTGTGGTGTGTCTTGGATACAATATTACATGAAGGATCTGCCTGGTAATAGTAGTGGTGGAGTGTGTGTCCTCCTCATGTAAGGGCTTTAGCCCACTGAGAGCTGTATATCAGAAAGCAGTAAAAGAGGGACGCTAAGAGCACTGATGAATGTCTGAGAGATAGATGTGTTAAGTGACCTTGGTACATTACCCTCTCCTTCAAAGCTGGAGCAATGAAGATTAGTATAGTCTTGTCTTGCCACGCCAAGTGTGCTTGTGTGTGTATGCAGGCTGTACTGTTTTATTTTAGCCACTTTTCAAGACTTTCCTGACTTTGTTTCAGGACAGGTGAGTGTACAGGTCTTATGGGTGTCACCTTGTTGTTTATTTTAAACTCCTTTTGTGCACATATTTCTGATAGATGTGTTTAATTTTTATTTTTGTAAATGAGATAATTCAACATTAAGAGTGAGTGAGCCAGCATTTTGCGTTTTAGCGTAGGGCTGCAACTAAACATTGTTTTCATGATCGATTAATCTGCTGATTATTCTCTTAATTAATCAATTAACTGTTTGGTCTATGAAATGTTGAATAAATAGTGAAAAACTGCTCATCACAGTTTCTTAGAGCCTGATGTGCCATCCTCAAATGTCTTGTTTTATCAACCACAAGTCACAAATATATTCGATCAATCTACAACGATATAAATAGAGAAAATCAGAAAATCTCATATTTGAGAGGCTGGAACCAGAGAGTTTGATATTTTGCTCCTAAATAAATAACTGAAACACTTAATTGATTAGTTGCTGATTAATTTTCTTCTGAGCTGTTTAATCTTTGCAGCTCTATTTTAATAATAAAAGTATCATTTATTTCATCCTAACTGGGGAATTCTATTGAAACAAAGTTCGTTCTTGTAGGAACCAACTGGATAAGGTGACATTTAAGCCATACAAGTTAAAATCTGCTACATTTTGGGCTAATGGAGAGAAAATTTTGGGTTGATTGATTCATTGAGTGAAGAGCCTGAATTACTGCAACCGTGGTTTTATTAAGAGGGAAGAAAGCAAGCCAAAAACAAACACAATCACCTTGATTTATAGGAGAGAGATCACACAAAATATCCTTCTTTAATATTCGCAGGCAGCTCATAAAACAGGCTGCATAATAATTTCACTATTTCATGGGATATTAGACCATAATGACCACAGTCCACCCCTCTACACCCCATAGCCCTACAGGCTACACACACATACAGATATACACCTCAACCCCTGGGCAGACCAGTGTCGGGGCTAATTTATAGGTGAAAATGAAAGGCAAGCTTAATGTAATGGGTCCTTACAGCCGTGAGATATTATTCGCGCCATCACTCCATGGGTTCAGAAAGAGGAAGATTTGGAAACAAGGGATTAAATGAGAGAGTAGGTCAAGAGAGAAAGAGAGAGAGAGAGGGAGATGGAGACTAAACGCATCAACACGGGGATTAGAGGGCTCACAGCACACATTCTGGAGGTTTTTTTTTTTTCCAGGGAAAAAACAACAGCAGCCATGAATGTGTTCCCAATGAATCTACAACTACAAGCCTGAACAAATAGAATCACACACACACACAAACACAGCAGCAACAACAGCAGCAGCAGCAGCTGAAACTGGCGTATTCTACTCTTTGAGTTAATGGGAATAAAATACCTCAGTGGATGAGTGCAGATGTGTTTGATACAAATAGTCATTTTCCTATTTGCTGCCTCATTGGGCATGATGAATGATGGAAGTCAGGGAGGCGGTGTGATAAATGGCAGCACCTTGGCTCTACTGCATGGCCTATTGATTCTCCTTCTTTATTACCCCTCCAACCCAGCTGGCTGCTCTGCCCCCCTACACACACGAGCATGCACTCTCTCACACACACACACACACACACGCAAAACCAGTGCTTGCAGAGAAACAAATACGCACGTGTATGCAGCCATGTGCTCAGATTATACACACAAAGCATGCAACACATGTACATTCGCAGATAGACAGAGAAAAGGAAGGCGATGAGAGGCAGCGAGAAAAAGAGGCAAAGAGAAAGTAGTAAGGAGGAAGGGTGAAGGATGAATAGCAGAACTCTGGTTTCATATTTACAGTTTAACAAAGTCGTAAGATGTTTGTTTGTTACATCCGCAGGGGGAGAAATGCAAACCAAAAAAAATCTGAAAACATACAGATGTCTCAATTAAACTGTTTCGTGGGGGTGATTCAGTCTCCCTGAAAATGTTTGGTTCATTTATAAATTGCAAAGCTGTCAAAGACTGAATAGTTTGATGAGGGATTGGCCTGCGTGTACAACGCCATCAGTCACACAGACAAAGCGGGCAGGATAAATCAGTGATATGACCATCCACTGAGCTCTTCATCATGAAGTAATGAGGGGAATATCCTCAACTGCACAATAACATCCGCGCAGATATCAAATAGACAAACAGACATGTCCCAACTACTTTTAGTGTCTCTTATGTACATATTTACACACTATAGCTCACAGATATATAGACAAGCACACACATACTGTCAGCAAGTGGTGTTTGAGAGGTATGAGCAGCAGTGACGGGTGTATTCTGTGTGACAGCATGTGCAGAGGTGAGCCAAGGGGACTACTTCCTGTTGGAGAGCAGGAAGTGACAGGGGTCAGAGAGAATAAGGTTAGACGTAGCTGAAGGGAGATAAGGCCTGTCAAAGACAACTCAAGGAAATGTCTGTATCATTGCTGTCATAAACAAAATCAAACACCGGCCTTTTTCTGCCTGAACCTCTCTGAACGAAGATGAAGGAAAAGAGAGATCAAACGCCGCTGACCTCTCAGACTTCAATTTACCTGCTGCATCTCCTTGACCTTGGACCAGAGAGATAATAATTCAGGGGTCCTGGGCAGGTGATGAATGGTTTGTGTGCATGTGTGCATGTGTGTACGTGCACGTGTCTGTGTGTGTGTGTCCACATCTAATTCACAAAAGCGAAAACAAATGGAGAAGATCTGAGCTAGACAAACACACACGATAAATACACACCTGCTACTGGAATCTGTGTTGTGTAATGTACTAGACTGCTACAGAAAGTGGGCTGTTTTGCAATTAAGATCAACTTTGTTCCATTAGGCTGCAGAATAATGGAATTTTATTTTTGTCTGTAGCCTCATTCAACGTTTACATTATATTGCCATTACTTTTCTATTAGTCTGATCTCTGTCAGTGCAGGTTTGGTTGAACATAGTAAAGTATTCAGTGATTTTATTTTTGGTACCACTTTCTAATAAGACAGCCTTCATAAAGGTCTTATAATAGTAACTAATAGCTTCATTAATTATATGAATGGGTTTTGGGTTGCGAGGTTGCCAAAGGTTGCTTTTGGCCAAAAAATTTTTGTCGTAAATGTTAGTTAATCATTCATAAAAACTCTTTCATTTTTAACTTTCCAACAAGTCATCAGGTGTGCATTGAATAATCTTAATTGTTAATTCATTATCAGTGGTGGAGAAGATTCAAGTTGTTTACTATACTGTAAGTAAAGGTAGCAATACTGCAATCGAAAAGCACACTATTAAAAGTCCTGAATTGAAAATGTCACATAAGTAACAGTATGCAAGTATTTAAAGCAAAATGTAAAAGAGTAAAAGTTCTCATAATGCAGAAGAAATGTCACCTGTGATTGGTATATTATTATATATTATGTTATTGAATTCATATTACTGATGCATCAATGCAACATATTTTATAAGCTTGTCATATGTTTTATATGTAAAATTTGAATCTTTGAAGTAACTTTAAAGCCGTCTAACAAATGGAGTAGAAGTACAAAGTAGCATTAAATGGAAAGTACAAGTACCTCAATGTTGTACTTAAGTGCAGTATTTGAGTAAATGTACTTGGTTACGTTACACTACTGTTATTTGTTTGTTTTGTTTTGTTTTTTAAAACAAAAATATATTTTACTAATGAATTAAAGGGCTAAAATGACAAGTTGCTGGAAGAGGAAAAACCCAAGCAAAAGGTTTTTTTTAAGACTTGGCAAACCCAAATTTGTTCTTATTAATGGTTATTTATTACTGATCCATAAAGCATTGGGTAATAAAGCCATTAGTTACAGTTTATATTGCTTTATAAAGGCGGCCTGACCAGTGGCACTGCCTTTTCTTTTACAACAAGGTGAAACTAATATTTTCAGATATATATTTTTGGAGATAGGACATGACAACATAGGTCAACACAGCTTGGCGGGGTCCGTACAAGATTTGTTTATGCTGACTGCATCTGTGTGAGTGAGTGAGTGAGTGTGTGTGTGCATGTGTGTGTGAGTGTGTGTGTGTGTGGGTGCCATGACCATGTGCGTGTACATGTGCTGGCTTGATGGCTTCCACCTCACGCTCCCTGCTTTAAAAGTCCATTTGGACTCCTGCCTACAATCACCTTCTCGTCGTCGCTGTGGTAACGGAGCCAGGCCTAATTAGTATGCATTATCAATTAACAAACTTAATAGCCGGCAGATTGATTAGATCCTCAGTTATAGGGGCAGAACTCAGGCGAAACATGGAATGAAAAATAATCATACACACAGGCTTGCATGCCCACTCTCTCCCACTCTCTCTCTTTCACTCACACACAGCTACACACACACACACACACACACAGCAGCAGCTCACTAACCTTCTCCTCCTCCTCACTTGTGTAATTACTGTATGCATATGGCGGTGAGTGAATTGGGAATGAGGCAGTGTGAGGTTTTAAATAAACCTTCAGCTTATAATGAGTCAGGCCGCCATGGCTAGTTTAGCTCTGATTGTGCTCCATTCTAATGAATGACAAACCTCTACTGCACATGCATGCACACACATACACAAACACGGAAACTATTTAACTGTGTATCAATACAATAAAGACATGTGCAGTGTGTGTAGAAATGTATAGGGTACCATCTTTCACTCCCACATACATCCACACATTTACCATGCACACAGTGTGTATATATACGCGCACACACACCGACATAGACACACAAAACTCAGACCCACACACAGAATGTAATCAGGCGTTAGGTTTACCCTCCTATCAGTCTAATGGAGGTTAATGAATGATTAGGTCTAATAATTTTAGAGTGGAGCTCCAGCTTAGCAACACGATGCATCAAACGCTTAACAGAGTGAGAGCAACCGCACAACGAGTGCATCAACAGCAAAAAACAAACTCTTCATCAGTGCTTGTGATGGTGGAAAGGAGGAAATATCTAAACATGCAAGTGACACATTATTGAATTTAATATTTTTCTAATTAATAAATAAATTTCTAATTTCTAATACTTCACATGCTTTTATATCCCGATCACTGCTTGTGCTATCCACTGTGCTGAAATACTTCCACTGAAAATACTCTGTGGGTAAAATAAATTAGATAAGAATATTTTACATATTTAAAGTCTGTTTTCTGTTCACATGTAAAAAAAAAAATATCAGCAGGATACAAATACGCAAACAGAATCAGACTGAGAACCTTTAGCTAATTGAAGCAGACATTCTTAACATCTTTTTCTCTTTTTTTGGTGAAATAAAAGTAATATTGATAGAATTCTGACATACTGTATATTGTTCAGACTCCCAATAATACCATAGCATGTTTGATTTTGACTTTACAGATTTAAATTCAAAGTCAAATATAAGGCAATAAATGTGCCAAAGTACTATTTACCACACCAGATAAACAAGACTAACCTCTTTTTATAATAAGACCTGTTCTTCATAAATTGTGCAGATTGGATCGCAGGCTTTGTATTGTCATGGATAATGTAAATATTTTAGGCTATGATGACATATTTCTCACATCATAAAATACCAGGGTGATCTTTATAATACAAACCCTGGTAACAAGGTGTATTTTCAAATGACCAATGACTTTGTCTTCTTGGGATTTTGTTGGTTTGCTGAAATATGTCTTGGCATTTATAAAAATGAAGACAATGTAATAGTCAGCACAAGAGTATAGGTTTCCTTCCTAAACCCTGCATGGCCACTTAATGCAAGGCTACAGCACATAGGCCCAGTATAGAACCAGTGACCTACCACATCAGTGAAAGGCCAATTCATGGGCATTAAAATGCAAATGCGTGCATATTTCACAGCCTTAAATTTTATGAAGCATTTAAAGCACCATCCCTCCAGTAGTAAATCCTAATAGTCTTATTTCCTATTCATAATATTCATACTCGCCACCTCTAAGCAGTGACATTAAAAATGTTTGCATCTCCACCAACTTAGAGGTTGAAATTAAACTGAGTTTGGCAGTGAAGACACATACATATTTACACATAATCATGCACACAAACACACAACACACACACACACACACACAAACACAGTGTGACTTTAGTGCAGATGTGCGCCTGGTCTCCTCTGCTGCATTGTGGCCCAGTTTGCAGCCATCTCCCTCTGATGTATAACTCGTTGTCCAAGCCTTAATGTTGATTTATTATCCATCCATAAATTAGAAAAATATGTTTGAGAATTCCGTGGCGCAGCCAGGCTCTGCGGACCGTCTGGGGATTGGCTGACGTGTCAGAGGCGCATATTGGCTCGCCAGGCAGCCTTTTGTTTCCCTGCACCAGCAGGCATTTAATGAGTGCTGATGGCTTAAGGTAAATGTGTTAGGACAGACAGCAACAACAGCCACAATGGGATGCTACATGGGAGAGATGTAGACCCACTCAAGAGCAGAAACCTGCCCCTTTTCTTCACAGACGTCTGTGCATGTTAAACAACAACATGATCTTCGCAATAAATCATTTGGCCCTTTTTGTAAAGAGTCAAATAAAGTTTCATGTCCATGAACTCTATGAGCAGCATTTTAACACTACCTTCAAATCTTATTTGCTAATTTTACAAAGCTTCAGCCTTCCATTCAGCAGTTCAATAAAATGCCTCTCCAGAGCCAACTCATCATATTAGCTCCAGTTTCAGCAGTATGTAAGCCTATTTTTCTCTTATCCTGCTATTATCGAATAAGGTTGATTATTACTGGTGATGATTCTCCAGCCAGTCCTGGCTGACTTGTGTACCGACATACATACTAATTTCCAATAAAGCCTCAGACATCTCTGGGGGTAACATGTTGCAGCACAAAGCAGACTGTGCCACAGTCCTATCAGAAATGTTTTTGTGCAGTTCTGATTAATCATAGAAGTAATCATAGGTCAAGGTTTAATTTTGTGACATAAAAAGCTGCCATGATGTACGCCGGAGCTTCATTCCCTATTTATCCAGAACAGCTCCTAGCTCTATGAGACATACTGTACAGTGCATAATCACCACACTGAGACAGAAACATCATTGTCATCTTGTCTTGAGCTGACACTGTCACTTCATTGTCATGGCTGTTAGGTCTGCTGTGCTGATGTCCTGCTCTACTGTTTATGTTACAGATGTTGCAGTAATCAGAGCAGCAGCGTGTGAAGGACTCAGCCTGCAACCCCGACCAACATCCCGCCTGCAAAAGTCATTGTGGAAATGCTGGCTGATGGTGATGGCTGGGATAGAATGAGACATGGTTCCACTGAGATAACCTTTTTTTTTTTTCTCTCTCACATCGATACTGCCGCCATCAGTGGCTCCCTTAAAGGCCCTGAAACTTATTTTCTCAATTAACTTCTTCTTACAACTGATGAGGTCCAACATCAGCACACTATTTTCTGCCAAAGCGAGAACAGTTTCGGTTATTCAGCGTTAGACATTCCTGAATGTGTTTTTCTCTGTGCTCCTAGTTTGAAACAAAAAAAAGTGATGTCATATATTTCATCACTGACAGGTGACATGACAGTTGGTCACTGTCAGTCGAATCTGACCAAATCACACCATCACAGTCTTACTCCATGAATAATATCTAAGGATGTTTTTTTTTAACATATTATCTTATTTAGTCATGAGTGTTTAATATCATGGAGAAATACTTAAGATTAAGATTTAAGTTTTGGCACTTGTTTTAACTCTTGATCTTGATCTAGAGCTTCATCTTTCTCCCTGTCTACCTTAAACACACACATAAAGATAAAAAATAAAATCACCCCACAATTTAATTTAAAAGCTTTACAATAACTAAATCAAACTACTTGTTTTTATTTTAGAACTTCACTAGCTGCCTCATTGTTAAGTATCTTGTCTTGATGGCGTACTGCAATATCAGCAATTAAGCTAATTCAGTTGGACAATAATAAGGACAGTAAGGCACTCGTGTGCTCAATGTTTGTTCATAATCCATTACCATATTTTAATCATCTTGTTAGAATTTTGAACCAATTACAGCACTTGTCACAACATTAGCTGGCCAGTTTACTCTCAAAATGGCTTTACCCATTAACTGGAATTTTGAGTGCCTTTTCTCATCTGCAAAACAATGAATCTTTCTTATAGAAATCCATATCAGTCAAGGCACAATTGCTGTTTTGATGCCAGCCTGGGCTTAGGAAACAACTGGTGTAGTTTTGAGGGGAAAAAATGATGCCTGTGAGGCACACTTATTGTCTGTCAGCAGCAGCGTTAGCTATGTCTCAGTCTGAGCATTTATCCTGGGCCATAATGGGGTGCTGAGTTGCTAGTGGCGGCCATTGTTTAATGATCTCCTTGGGCTCTGGGAGTAAACTACTGCTGTAATCAGAAGGGTAAACTCAGCTATATTTCAATTTGGAGAGCCGCTCTTCCGTTCAGAGAGGCCGCTCTGAGATGATAAATAATAGGACTATTTAGCCTATCCCACAGGCTGCCTCACTGACACCTACCCAAACACACACACACACACACACACACACACACACACATATAAGTCAGCCTATAACAATTCATGTCCCTTCCATAAATCAGCCCCACTAAAAGCTGGTGATTAGCAACATCATTTAGCCCCTAAAACCCAAACAGCGACAACTGTTTCCTTCCCCGTTTTAGGGAGAAGATGGAGAGATGCACAGATGGTAAATTGGTTGAAGGGGAATGAACTGCAGCTGAATGACTGGACCTGAGGATGTAGAATAAATTCAATGCAGAATTCAGTCCTGGAGTTTGAGATTATTTGGGTTATTTATTGTGAGCAGTGGCAGTTTTCACCTTGTAGATTTTGGCATGGTTACTGGTGTTCTTTATGTTCTATATATTTATATTTTGAAGTCAACAAAATTGTTGTGAGGGTGGATGTAAAAAAAAAAAAGCTGAAAAAATATCAGTTGAATCAAACATTTCCCGATTTTATTACGGGAATAATGAATGTTGTACCTAGATCCACTTAAATAATAAATCCATACACTGCTTTTACAGTGTCACAATGTGTTTTGATTAAGTAATGTTCAAGTCAATTTCTCTGAGGACAATAATTTCAACAGACTTATTTATAGAACAACATTACGGATAAAACACTCAACCTAACATTTCAAAATTATGCAAATTTAACTGTGAAAAAAATCTTTTTTTCTACATATTTCATTATCTTTGTCCTCTGTTCATTACAAGTACAAATTGACAATATTCAATTGCATAGCCATGTTTGCTCACCCTTTACAACATCTAACAGACCCACGGGTGACAAACAAGCAGCTTACATGAACTGTCTTTTATTGTGCACTCTTGTGTTCCTTCCCAGTCTTTATATCATTTCTGGTGCCCGTTGTGCGTTTAAATTTAGGTTTTTATCATGGTATATAGACAATTGCATTGTAATATTCCTTCACTTATTTTCTTATCAAGAGCTCAGTAGGCTCATAGAGTGATTTTTTATCATATCTCTATATGTGTACATCTACAGTGGAAGCAATTTTCAAATTATGGTCAAATACTCTACGCTGCAGAGTTAAAGAGTCCTGGTGTTTATTAGTGCTGGAGAACATCATGTCAAGTGAAAGACTTAAACTCCACATTCAAAACAAAACCAAAACAGTTGATGGCATTGGCACCTCACTGTGCTATATTATGTTAAAGTAAAGACTATGAAACTAGGAAGAGTTTTAAGATGCATCCCTCTATATAGTCTGTGTGTGTGTGTGTGTTTACTATTTTTCTTTTAGATTTACCATGGAGCAACAAATAATCTTCCAGTAAAAACATTCTATTCCTTTTGCATTGTATGTTTCACTGTTTAACAAAGAAAAGGAAGAAGTGATCACAAAATCTCAATCAAATAAAGACTGCACATACAGCGTCACACATATTAATCTAACTTAATGTTTGCCACCTAACATCACACTTTATTAAAATTATATAAATGAAAATGTGAATTTATATGATTTTAATAGAATGTTCACTGAAGCAGTTGATTATTAGGATAAAGAGAAAGAATAATATGTTATTCTGCTTTTGAGAAGCCAGTGATTTACAAGCACCAATAAAATCAAACAGATTAAGCAACCTAACCTGACAATTTCCTCATCTACCATTCTGCAATACTGTTCTACTGGTCTCAGTGGAGAAGGATCAGACGTGTGTCTGATGATGGCTTCCTAAAGAGCTTCAATTAATGGCCTGTCACTTATCATTAGAACTGCTGAAAAGCGGGACGCCAGAGAGCATGATGCAAACAAAGGCACGTTTTAGAACGTCAATTCTAAAAGCACCCATCGACTCTCCATTCTGGCGGCCGGCCTCTGAGGCCCTCGCCCCTGCTGGCCCTGAGTCCTGCTGTCTCTCCTGGGGGATTAGAGGGATCTGCAGAAATTAGCCGTTTGGATGACAAGCAGAGGCCAAAGGACGAGCGGGTGTTAATGTCCCCTTTTACGGGAACAAAAGCAGAGGGGATTTTAAATAACATGTCTCCATTGCCGCCTGTGGCCACTCCAGTGGCGGATGTGTGTGTGGTAGGTTACTCAGCAGTGCTAATTGATTGAAGTTTTGTGTTAGCAGGAGGAATTGGTGTGTCTGATAGCCTACATTGTCCTGCATCTGTGGCTCAGAAGTCCAGCGAATTTTGAAAGAGAAATTTGAAAAATAAAGACAGAGATGTTGACACTAAGAGGAACCAAACAATGTCAATTTTTAATTTATGTCACTGGTGCCAATTTAAAAGCAATGCAAACCTAATATTGTGACAATGAGTGCCATTTCTTCAAAAATTTCTTAAAAACACCAAATAACATTTTAAAAATGTCTCCATTAGGTGCAAGATGTCAGCATTCAACTTGAAGTCATCTGAATCCTAATGCAGCCCAACTATCTTTGGTCTTGCACTAGCAAGGTTGTTTACTCTTCATTACAGTTTCAGACAGAGGCAGGGAGATCCTCAAAGAGAACATCCACAACAACATCCTCTTGACTGGGGCTCTGCAGTGCTGCTTTTGTCCATTACGCTTGGCCTCCTCATTGACAACCAATAAATCATTCATTTAGAGGCAAAGCAGGGAGAGAATCAAACAGCCATTTCAGAGCCTGAGGCCTTTCACTGTAGTGGCTGCTGCAGGCCACAGATCTAATGTAGAGTGGCTAGGCTGCAGGCGGGTGGAAGGGCTCTTAAGAGACAGGAGCGCATTGTTTAGAGAGACGGGAAACGCTGCTCTCATTAGACCTGGAGCTGAAAACCAACCTGAAAGGCCTGCTTCAATTTACCTGCCCTGTGCTTGGAATAAATCACCCTGTGTGTGTGTGTGTGTGTGCGTGTGTGTGTGTGTGTGTGTGGGTGGGTGAGAGGCAGGCACACATACAAACACACGTGCAACTGCAAAAACACACACACACTCATAAGTAGACACTTACAAAAAGCTTTATACATGCCTTTCAGAGCGCACCTCTTCAGGTTCAGAGTTGTTTTAGCGCAGCGCTTGTTAAAGGTAAAACCTTTTACCTTTTCTGCCTCCAATGGCCCTTTTATTAAGGTGCTTTCTCATTCAAATCAGAATCACAATTAAGCTTCTCCCGACATGTTTTTTTTTTTTTTCCTTCTCTGTTCTCTTGTAGGTTTGAGTAGTTCTTTGCACAAAGTGACTCACTGCTGTGATGAGTAGCTTATGCATGGACAAGACTACCGTCAGGGGCTAATGGCTGCTGCAACAAGAGCTGCTTCTGAACAGATAGACACAAACATACAAAAATATAGCTGTTATCATTTCCATGGGGTAACACCAGAAAGATTGCGGATAATTTGGCGAAACTCAAGTCGCAGCCTTTGGCACTGTTGCCATGATGAATTCCACCGGAGCCAAAAACTAACTCAGTGCAGCCAAAGTAAAGAGAATCTAATACTTTACACCAGGTAGTCAGGCACAGCAGGTAACACTCTGTGACAAATCCCAACACACACTGAGACAAAACAAAACAAAAGAAAGTGAATAAATTACACAGCCACCGATATAAAGACCAGAAAAAGGAATTGACATAGCGAGAGAGCAGCCTGGTGGAGGAAGAAGGATGGATGGAAGCTGCATAAAAGGACAGAGGAATAAAATCTGCGGAAAGGAGACGAGCTAGAAAAAAGTGGGAGTGGAGAACAGGAAGCCCCTGCAGATATGCGGTGGCAGAGATGTCAGACTATTTAAATACTGATGAGGCCCCTCTGTCTCTCCTCGTCTCTGTTAATGACATGCTCCTCAAGGCCAGACAAAAGAACCTGCAGCCTGCTCCACCATGCCTGTCACAACACACACACAGTCAACACATCAGGGTACATCTGTGTTTGTGTGTGTGTGTGTGTGTGTGTGTCTGTGTGTGTCAGGGGGATTCTCACATTCTCGCCCTGTCAGGGTGTAAGGTACCGCTGAGAGGTGATAAATCTCTTCTTCCTTGTCAGAGAGTGCTGGCACTGCATCCTCGCTCTCACAACTCACACAAACAAAGCAGCAAAATCTCTACTTGGGTCTCTTAAGCATCTCTTTCTTTACTCTTTCCTCATTTCTCTTTCCTTTCTTTCCGCACTGTCTCATCCATCCGTTCTCTTGACCCGCTGCGTCTCCACCAGCATTCAAAATTAAAGTGTCACACTGGCAGCAGATGGATTACGCACAAATACACAGAGTCACAAACACAACTCATAAATGAGGTGAAATGGAATCAGACTCTTATTGAATGCTTGAAAAACTGTGTGGTGTCCATAAGCACTACACTTTGTTTCAACCCATATCGATTCCTGCTTGTTATTTGTTTTGAAGTGAATAGTACGTACATGTTTGGACTAACTACAAAGTCTTTGTTGCCTGGACTGCTGACAGGAAACAGCAGGTGATGGAGCAACATCATGAAAGGAACTGCCTGCTATAAAACAGGCAATAAGCACCATGAAATGGGTGCCTCACAAAACACATAAGTCTGTTTGATACATGAACAAGGATTCATGTCAGACAATAAAGTGTCCATGCTACAGACGCTCAAGTGGACAGAGGAAAATATATTTGTTTGGGTTTCACTGTGTGACTACATTTCCGATTGTTATTGCAGCTGGAAACAAAACTTTTGCTCTAAATTGGCTTTAAAAAGACATCATAAAACTGTCTCTCCATCTTTCATCGCCATCTCCCTGTCTTCTTCTTTCGTCTCCTCTTTGTGACTTTAGCTCTAAAGCAGAGGAGAGTGTCAGCGAGTGTTCTGTTTGATTCAGTGCTATCTAACCTTGCTTTATGAAAGCATTAAATTGATGGTTCCAGACCAGCCCAGAGAAAATGCACATAAAACTGAGACTAACTGAGAGATAATAGTCCTCGTAAACTGGTCTAAGAGCTCTATAACTCACAACGTCCTCAACTTGTTCTGTCTTACACAGCACAAGCTGTCGCATCCAAAATACTGATGCCTTAAAGGCACAAACTGCGATGCAAATACAAACAAAAGGGGAACCACAGTAACAACGAGGAAAGACACAAGACTGGAACCGGTCGATCACTCCCAAATACATCCAAATAAATATAACCAAACATGGGCGACAACTAAATCTAGGTCTTTAATATTTGTGATGCTGGTGTACTATTGCACTATTTTCAATTGGAAAAATACAAAAAAAAATGCATATTTTTTTTTAAACGTAACTCAAACTTTTAAATGATATCTAGTATGTGAATATACATCAATTTCATGTGGTCACAAATGACGAATCGAGCCTTTAATACAGTAGCTTGTGTTTGTTTGTTGTTCTGTCTGGTCAACATACCACTTTTTTAGATTACTATAATTTCACCGTAAAGTAGATGCATTGGTATCTGTATACATACAGCAGGAATTTTCTATATTCTTTATTGTTAATTAACACAAAAACCTGAGCAATGTGTGAGTGTGTGTGTGTATGTGGTAGCAGTAGTAGCAGCTGCTGTCAACTAGATGAGTGATGAGCCATGTAAGGGCAGCCTTAACTGTGTGTGTGCGTATGAGTGAGTGTGTGTGTATGTGTGTGTAGTAAGAGAGAGAAGATAAAGACATCTTCCCTCCAGCACTCAAGACTCTCAGGGTCTGCTCAGCTCACCTACAGTAAACCATCTCTGTTCCTGGATGCTGGACTTCCCGTGCCTGAAATCTGTCCACTGTCCCTGCATCCTCTTACCTCTTTTTGACTCATTCTACCTTTGCAGGACTACACAAATCACACACTGTGAACGATGAAGCAGGCTTTTATAGAGAAAGTCATCTGAAGCAAAAAAAAAAAAAAAAAAAAAAACAACGAAAAATGGGCAGGACAACAAGGGCTATTATTATATATGCAGACGACAAGCATGGAGCGCAGTGTGTGCATGAAATCTGTGAGTCCATTGTACATCTTGCAGGTTGCACAGGGTGGTAATGGATGGCCGGTGGGTGCCCGCTGACGTGTTATTCTTTTATAAAACATTGCCTCTGCGTACCGGAGCGCAGGGGAGAGCGTGTCACGCGTGTGATGAATGACCAGGGGGTAACATCTTCACTCCTGACCCCTAACACAGGCGTACGTGCTCACACATAGACACAGATACAAAAACACAGCCTCACATAAAAAATAAAAAAAAAATCAAGCATGCACATTCAAGTTAGTAAACAGTTTTTTTTTGGTTTTGTGAAAGTGCACATCTAAACATCTGATGCAGTGAATCCACTAAGCAGATGGTGATCCAGATGCAAGTTGGTGACCTCTCGCTGTGCCTTCCTTTTGAGTGTGTGCTGAATACAGAGAGAGGCTCAATCTTTGTATTCTTTTCAATGCTTTTGCTCGCATCGCTTTATTATTTTTTTTATTTGATCACAGATCTGTCATTAAAAAAAAGACTCTTCCTTACTTCCTCTCATTTATCACACAACCTGACTAACAGGCCTGCAGTCATCAAAGGTATCCTCAGCTATGTCTCCAAACAAAGCATGAAAGACCAACATCAAAAGCGGCTCCTATTAATACTGGCAGAGCCGGGGTACTGGTGGACAATGCTGAGGAGCTGGAGAGGTGAGTAATAAGCAGTGACCCTCTGCTTTTACATGCACATCGCTGACACTGACACGGACAATATAACAAGCAGCAAAGGATGCTCATACATCAGAGGACACCGCCACCTGAAGAAGTGCAGCAGCAGAAAGAGAAGAAGAAAAAGAGAGACAGAGAGAGAGATAGGAAGAGAAGGAGACATGATAGGGAGGAAAGCGAGACAGAGGGGATGGGGCGGGGTGGGGTGGGGGGGACGATGAGACAAGGAGACAGAGACAGAGTGGGTGAAGGTGGCGGAGGTTTAGTGGGGCGGGTGGGGAAGGGGAACAGGCAGCCAGTCTATTATCAGGGGTCTATAGAGAAGCATTTAGGGACAAATAGGACACCACCCCCCTGTCACCCCAAACCATTCAGCCCCTGTCAGCCCAGCCCATTCAGCCAAACCCCATGGGAAGGTGGCAGGGGGGTGGACGAAGGGGAAGAAGCAGGATCGGGGTGGTAGTGGTGGTGGTGGGCGGTGGTGGGGGGGGGGGGTTGGTGGGCTGAAGATGGAGTACCCCGGTACCACCCCTCCATGATGCTTCAGATGCTGTATCCTAGCAACGGCACTCGGGGTGTGACCCGTAGTCATATGGCTCCATTCAGTTTCACACCAGAACCTCTTGAACATACACACACATGTACACACACACACATGGAGGGGCCCCGCAGTGTTTATAAGGAGCCAAAACAGGCTCCCATGTACAACAATTAGCACAGATCATGCCCCCCCCACCCACCTCCTCCAACCTGGCCATTCCAGCAACCCCACAGGGAGCAAGCTTAATTACCATCAACAGACAGAGGGGAGTTTATCTTTACACACTTAAGATAATCCACTTCACACACACACACAGACAAACACACACACATCCTATAAGAAAACTCTTGATTTCAGCGTGCTGTCAATCACATGCTAATTAAAGCAGTGTATTGATGACATTCTTCTCTCCCGATTTTCATATGGAATTAGAATTTAATTAATTATGTGCAGATTAATTACAACATAATGATATTTAATTGTTACCATCTAATTGTTGTGGCACTCTTTGTTTTGCAGTTGCTGGGAACTTTGTTTATTTTTAGTTAGGAAAAAGAACAGTTGGCTAGAGAACACTTCATTGAGCACAGTTTCAACTTGAAAACATTTCAGCAAAAGAGCCTTTTAATCACAATAACATTTTCTTCTTTTTGTGAAAAATTAGCGTTTCAGTCAAGATAAGTGATATTAAAGAGAGGTTAGAAATATGGGAATAAACGTAATAATAAGTGCTTTGATTTCTCGGATTCATAGTGTGTGTAGTTCATCTTTGCTGTCACCTTAATAGCAAAAGATAGACACAGGCACTCATGCACTCACTGACACACACATATGTGCACACACACACACACACACACAGGGTCTTTGTTTGGTAATCCCCCCCTTTCAGAGGGATAAATGTCTTTATCAGCCTTGTTCTGGCTAATAGATTTATATACTCCATCTATTATTTATCCAAGGATTATCACTGTTGCCTGAAGCTAGTGATGTAGACAATGTTTACCATGACCTTGGGCCACACACACACACACACATACACACACACATACATACATACACACACACACACACACACACACACACACACACACACAAACTTACAGCAAACTCAATTTGGCATGGAATTGGTGAGTGATAATAAACAGGCGTGCAATAATTGTCCCAAAGTCACTTTGTTCTTTTTCAACCTCGAGGAACATTGCAAACCAATTCTGAGCCTATTGAATAAGATTGTCTACTGAGTCTTTATGACTACTCATTAAAACACACTTTTATCATTTGTTATAATATAGCACACTCCTCTCCAAATGACATCATTAAACATAATTCAATCTTTACCTCTTCTTCATGTGTGCTGGTTTTCCTGATTTATCCCCACTTTTATTTCATTTTCTCTCCTGGCCCACAGGCAGCTGCAAACTGCTGCACTGCCCCTCTGTGGACGGTTTTGGAGCTGCAGAGTTGCCAACTTAGAGGAAAAAAAAAAAAAGAGGCGAAGATCACCCAGGAAAACCAAATTGTCCACTCAAAACAAATTGATCTACAATATTACTGCCATACAAACAAACGCCACCAAGTTTGCACAAATGTTGCCAAGCATAAACATTAGGCACATGCACACTGACACCCACACACACTCCTCTTTGTGTACATACACACACACACACACATACACATGCATAGGGCAATTTAGTAAATGTCATCAGGTCTGCAGAAAGAGAGGGAAATAGGCCTGCCTCCCATCTTTGTATCGGGAACACAGGTGAGATTGATGAGTAGCGTCTGTTTATGATATCGGTTATTCAAGATGAAAGATGAGGGTTTGTAGAGGGGTTCCTCCCATTCACTGTCATTGATTTACACACACAAGCACACAAGCACACACACACACACACACAAGAACATACCCACACAGTGAGTGTCCTTGCTTTGTCAATAGTCAAGGTTATTTCATATGCAGTTGAATATTTGACTAATATGGTGAGATCAGACACAGCAAATTAAAAAAAAAACAACTTTTGGTCATGATGACAGAACAAAGACTGACTTCTTTAGGGACTTATTCTCACCCGACAAGCAAGTAAGTACTGAGTGAACATCCATCAGGGAAGAAAGAACATAAAACTGTGGTTTAAAAGCAATAAAAGACGGCAGGGAAATTTGTGAAGAGCATTTGGGGTAGAAAACGGAGCACTCAAGCCGGAGCCAATTCTGTTCTGGTGAATTAATACCTAAACCTCTTTCGCATTAACATCCACAGAGAGACAAGTGCCACGGTAAGTGAATTTGTTGCCTGTGTTTGTGTCAAAAGCCTGTTTTTCTTCCTCAGCCAATTAGAGAGACTATGGCACAAAGGCAGCTAATTTTGTCAAGCTCCTGTAAATGGAATGATGGATGCTGACGTTTTAGGCTTGTGTGTGTGTGTGTGTGTGTGTGTGTGTGTGTGTGGGGTGGGGTGGGGGGGCCTCCTTCATTAAAGCTTCTTCCGGAGAAACACATACAGACAGACAGACAGAGAAAGAGAGAGAGAGAGAGAGAGAGAGAGAGAGAGATGCACAAACATTCCCTATTCAGGATGAATTAAAAACCTACAACACACTACTTTTCACAAGAGAACATTCATTATGTAGCCCTAATGTAATGGCATAAAGCACAAGGAGCAACAGCCTATCAAGTGCTGCAATTTGGCTTTTTTCACTTGTGCTGTTTCGTTGCTATAGGGTAATTTGTAGCACTCAGCAGGGCAGGGTAAAGTGAATCAAGATTAATTTACATGCAGGCGAACACTTAGGCAAGGCAGAGCGGTAAGCAAACGCACCGTCTCTGCAGCTGAGCGGGGAGAAGGCAGCAAGGCAGAGGGGGGGAAAAGTGTTGGATAATTAAGGAGCATCAAATGTGATTGCTGAAGGCAGTTAAAAGGCCACAACATGCCGACTGCGGTTGCTCTCAGAATGCAGCCTCCGCGTTTCAGTCGAGCCGCATTGATGGAAGCATGGATTCTATTGGAAACAGCCTTACAGCCAACCAGCCACTCCAGATTCAGTCTTCATTAATTGTGCTTTAGTGTCTCTCCTCTAAGCATATTATTCTAATACATTAGTTTGTTTTCATTTAGGAAGAAGCATGCTTTCAGCGCCACGCTTAGAACTGCACCAAACAAGACAGTATGTTGCCAATAGTCTTTAGAGGAGTTGAGGAAGTTCTGTATGAACCAAAAAGCAGAGGTTATTCAATTGAAACACTTGATTTAAATAACACATCGCCACACATCACGGTGACACGAAGACAAAGCAAAGAGTCCCTGAAGATGTGAGGCTGAAGTGACAAGACTAAGTTGGACAAACCGCCGCAAACATTCAGATACAAATGCGACTACAAGTACACCAAGGAGAGGGGAATGAAAATGCTAAATGAGCTGTTTGAGCTGGACACACGTCTCAGAGCGGCGATAGAAGCCGAATCCTTGCCCCACTGAACAGACTTCACATATCAGAGAAAGAGATCACTGGGATAGGATAAAAAGAGAATAGCTGGTGGACCCTCTCCCCTCTATCGCTCAGTGGTAATGGACCCTGGACCAAGCCTGTGGCAGGGGAATCTGATCAAGCATGCCATCCTGGAGACACATGCACATACACACATACACACACACACACACACACACACACACAGAATCATTCTGTCAAATCTGAATAAACACAAACACACATCGGTTGGATTGCAAGGTGCAGCTTGGGGATTTGGGGCGAGCGTCTGGCATATTTGGCCATCTCAGATCTCCTGTCAGGGCCTGAATGCGGGATGACAGCAAGAGAGAGCCCGCAGCGTCTGGAGACCTGTCTCCATCTATGCATCTCTCACATAAACAAATTCTCCCATCGCTGTATTCAGACTAGCCTCTCTGCTCTATTACACACAACACACAGCTGCCACAAGCACTCAGACACCCAATCAACAACCACAGAGGGAGAGAGAGAAAGAGAGAAGGAAGGGAAAAGGGAGAGAGAGAAGGGGAAGAAAGAGGAAAAAGCAAAAGTGTGTGGGGGGGGGTGGGGGGGGGGGGGCAGTGGAGGGAGATGGAGGAGAGGAGAAAGCGAGACAGGAGCAGTGTCGGGGGAGATGCTGAGATGAGAATGTTGAGAGGAGGGCCAGCGCTCCGGAACTGTGCTCAGCGTTCTGTCTGGCCGAGCAGGAACCTCCTAAAAGCAGGACGACCAGCATGGATGAAAGAGAAATGGGCTCTAGTGGGATGAGGAATAGACAAGGGCGGGAGTGGGGGGCTAAGGGTTGCAAACACACTGAACGCATGAAATATTAGGACCACCTGCTCTTTCTATGAAATAGACTGAGCACGGCTGAGGCCAAACGCTAGGAGAGTGATCCTGAAATTTTGTGTGATCTGAGAGATCGCGTGCAGTGACTCAGGTGTCAACACCGTCACCTCTTACTGTAGCAATAAAAGGAGTCGGATGTGAATACCGAACCTAGAGCTTTCTGTGGGGTGTTCGCATGTTTACATGTTCGTTTGACAATTCAGCGAGAATCTACATCAGGTGGAATGGGCGATTTCAGATCACAACAGGACTCAGATGAGTAATTCTATAATATCAGAGAGTTCAGCTTTGAGTTTGTGAATCTAAACTCTTTATTTTAACCAAGCAGCTGACAGATAAATTCTAGTGTCACCTGGAGACAAATCCTGGACTACCCGGACAACACCTATATTATTTTACTGAAATCTATCTGTATTTTTAGACATAGCTGGAAGCCCTACAATACATTCAACTAGAGCTGCAACTAATGATAATTGTCCTCACTGATTAATCTCTATTATTTTCTGTATTGTTTAATCTATGAATTATCAGAGAATAGCAAATAATACCCATCACAATCTTCAAATGATTTTACTAGCAGTTTAAAATCAAAAAGATATCCATACAGTGATTTAGGACAAAGGTCTTCACATTTTAGATGCTGGAGGAAGCAAATGAGTTTTAGCTTGAGAAATTACTTAAGTGACAAATTTTCCCCAGAAGGCCCTCTGAGGGCTTTACTGTACAATGGCCTGACCGACACCTTGTATCCTTAAAGTCTCTATTCAAATGAGGAAGAATGAGGAAGAACGTCAGAAGAGCAACAGTGGATGATGGACAGAAAAAAGGCATTGTATATACAGAGACAGTAGTAGTAGAATTACAATATAGAGAAATACATTGACAATATTAAGTGAATAAAGATTGTTGTCAATGTCATTTATTTATCCGTTGATTAATTTATGAACTAAGTGACTAATTGTTCCCACACTATATTTTTAAAAAAAATCACTTGGATTATATCTCAAAGAAAAATTCAATGAACCCTCTTTGCTAATTGTCAAGAATTGTCATAGATATTGACTTCACTGTCCGCTCAGCTCACGGGCAGATTTTCCCTTTAAAAGCCCAAAGCTAGGTCTTTGTTTTTGAACTTTGGTAGGCTGGTGACTTTTCATCACTGTGCGTTCTGTAGTGCATTTGCCTCTTGCAAGACTTAAAAGGAGTGGGTGAAGTGTGGAAGAATTTATAATGATCACTGGCCTCCCCTGAATCCAGATTTGGGGTGGCCAGAGGAGTGCAGAACCTGGGAAAATAGCTGAAGTTAAAGTAGGCTGCACAGGGGGAATATGATAGGTTGACTATCACACACCCATAAACTGTGCTGTTCAGCCAGATTGATCTTCTACAAAACATCCCTCCTCCTTCCTCTGTATCCCTACTTGCTGCTCCTACCTTTTCTGATCAGGCTATTGATTCCCGGACCAGTCGATTGGCTGCTACTCTGTGATCTGGGCTGGGCCAATTACTTCAGTGAGTTATAGTGATTAGTTTGTGTCTAGATCAATCCGCACTGATACAGGGAGAGAGGCTGCGGACGGGGCCAGGGGAACCACTGACTATTCACATCAATGGCACATTTGTGAAACAACAACAGTGTCGATGCACGATCTTGTGCTTAGTATCTTGGATGTAATTGTTTCATCATGCCATCAACCCTCTGCAGAATACATAAATGTGGTCTTGCCGGTAAATCTGGGGCCTTCTCAGTGTTTAGACTTTTAAAAAAGTAAAAATAGTCATTCATTACTTATACTCCATAACCACCCCCAACCTCCCCCCACCTCCCACACACACACAAATACAATTAGAGCTTAAATCTCAGCCTGTGGCATTGGTTTGACATTGTACAGGTCATTAAAGGTAAACTGGTACTAATGTCGAAGGCAAATCTATTTATGTTGATAGTATTCATGGGCAATCTTTCCATAACATTGATCAACACAGTTTGTCTAATAGGAAAATAATAAACAATTACTCCTGCACACGAGAAGGGTAATTGATTTTCTTCTGTAAATTACTACCACCATCAGCCCTGCGTACACAGAAAGGTGATCATCTGCATAAAATCAATGGGATATGATCCTCTCTGTATGATAATCATGCACTGTAACCAAGGAGCCTTCATTAAGTTTGGAGAGAGAAAGGAACATGGAAGGTAAGACAAAGAGACAGCAAGCAAGCAGTAAGACTTCAAACAGTTGTAAAGACAGCTGCCCTCTTTATACCTCTCTATACATCCTACATCTATAAAGTGATGACAGAGAAATATGTTCATCTCAGAGGATACTTTCTGATCTTAGTTCTAGCATCAATACTGCATAGATTTTATATGACATTTATGAAACTGTTTGATGCTTTGGACCTGGACTGGACTGCACTAGTGTGTGTAAAGTCTTTTAGTTCTTAACTGCTAAGTTTCAAAATAGTGATTTACCAAATTAGGTTGCATCATTAAAACTTAGGAAATGTCTTATCTAGTGAACACACACACAAATCATTTTTTAGGAAACATCTGTAGTGCTGTTTAATAAGAAGTAACCAAATATGTAAACAGGAAGTCACTTAAGCATCACGAGATGTAACGTAACTTTCACATACAACAGTTTTAGGGCCCAAAAGATAAAATAAACTTAACTGCTGACTCTTTGTGAATGTAGGTGTGAGTTTGTTTTGTTTATATTTGAATACCTGGAGAAATATTTCTGTTTTAGAATTAATAGTAGGCCTGTTCATGCAGTTTACAGTGAGAGGGAAATATCTCATTATGCTAACCTAACAGATGCTTTTTGGTCATTTAATCTAATGTTTAGTAACATTATTCAAATAACTGTTTGTAATTTTAGGTTTTCTGTGTTTTTTCGGTAGAATATGATGTAAAGTGTCACCTGAGATTTAATTTAGTGATGCTTAAATCTCTACTTAGTAAGCACATTATATCTAGGCTACTTTTGAACTACTAACAGTTTGTGTAATCGGCTCCAGATGTGATGTTTGCTGATTGTTTTCTGAAAACTGCAGTCAAAATATGCATATGATGGGGCACGAAAAGTGAGAACTACACAAACTCCTGAAATAATAAGAGAAGGCCAAAATAAAACTCTGATTAATTTCTGATGGGTGCTTACACCACCCTGGTTTTCCCCAGCCAGACACTGACTTATGGTGATTGGTAAGCCCACCACCAGACAGCTATATGTATGACTGTGTGCAGGCCTCCAAATCAATACCCATCGCCACCAATATTAATATCACCACATACATCAACAGGCGAGTATCTGCCTGCAACAAGGACAAAGGAGGACCGGAATGGGTATGACTTACTAACACTACCAGTTACTTAAAGACACAGTTTTACATGACATATTCTATGAAGCCCTTCTCTCTCTCCTGTGCTATCTACATTTAACTATTTAAAACATGCACGTGGTGGGTATGTGGGTTAGTTCAGTAATCAGCAGTGGTGGAGGAAGTATTCAGAGCATTTACTTAAATAAAAGTACCAAAAAAGCAATGTAAAAATACTCTATTACAAGTAAAAGTTCTGCATTAAAAATCCTGCTTAAGTAAAAGTACATACGTATCAGCAGCAAAATGTAGTTGAAGTATTACAGTAAAAGTAGTGGTTTGGTCCCTCTGACTGATATATTATTATATATGACATCATTAGATTATTAATACTGATGCATCAGTGTGTAAGCAGCATGTTACTGTTGTAGCTGCTGGAGGTGGAGCTAGTTTCAACTACTTTATATACAGTCAGCTAGTTTAGTCCAGTGGTTCCCAACCTAGGTGTCAGGGCCCTCCAAAGGGTCACCAGATTAATCTGAGGGGACATGAGATGATTAATGGTAGAGAAAGGAAGAAAAAACAAAGTTCAGATACACAAATGTTTTCAGTTTTAGGACTTTTTCTTTAATCTTTGATTTTTGGTGAAATATTGGATCATTTGAATATTTATTGAAATGAAACCATGTGAGAGGTTTAAAGGGAAAAATCACTATTTGGTGGAGCTGTTAACAACTCACAGACATCTGAAATGTGACCCCGACTACACACTGCTTTTTGTAAGACGTCAAAAGCCAAAAAGGTTGGAAACTACTGGTTTCATCTTTAACAATGTGTTGTATTTTAAAAGCTTGTTATATTATCAATTGTGTAAAATCTTCATTTGAAAAGTAACTAAAACTGTCAAATAAATGTCGTGGAGTAGAAAGTACAATATTTCCCCCTGAAATGTAGTGGAGTGGAAATATAAAGTAGCATAAAATAGAAATACTCAAGTATATAAGTACCTTAAAATTGTACTTAAGTACAGTACGTGAGTAAATTTCAACCACTGGTAATAAGTACTTTCAGTGCTCTTGAGAAAGAAAGCTTATGATATCCTTGGAGAAAGAATGCCTGGCCTCAACTGTGGCAAGTCGTGCATTGTTCAATCTTGCAGTTGTACATTCCAGATTGACAATGTTCAGGAGATTATTTATCCAGAGTGATTGCATACAAATATCAGGAGTAATCAAGGATTTTAAGATTGTCTTCTTTGCTACTGTGAATCCAGAAAATAACATTCACATGAGAGTCATCATTAATAAGAGATAAACAAGAACCGGGATTGTAGACAATTTTCACAAGCTCGGCCAAAACATTATTAACATAATTCCTAAAGTTGGCAATGCTTGGACTTTGCCAAAACATGTGAAGAAATGTACTTGGAGAGTTGAAATTACACAGATGTCAGACGTAGTTGGCTTTTAGTCTCATCTGAAATCTTTCATAGGGTCTATTGTAAGCTCTACAGATAACTTTGTAATTAATGAGCTGTCATATTAAAATTAGACAATATATATTCCCAATCATGTTTTTCATTTAAACCCTGTAACTCACAATTCTAAATAGCTGTAATTGAAGGAGGTTTTCCAATGCTCTCCATGACCTTACTATAGATGCATCCTGAGTCCCACATGACTGCAGACTTTGCATTAAACCAACACTACGATCTTTCCCTAACCTAAACCAAGTGTGGCGAGTACATAATATTAATGCTGTAGTGGCTGTGAGCTGATAATCCAGTTCAAGATTTTTTACTGTCATGCTCAGCAGCAACATTTTGCGACTTTTTATATATATTAATTAACAATGTTTTCTCATTACATTGATAAAAATGAGGGCTTGGACAGTCTGGAACATTCAGCGCTACCGAAACAGTTTGCAGAAAACTCCACAAGGTCCAAATTGGCACCATAGTTTGTACAAACTACAAGACAGCTGAGATGGGAATTTAATGGAGTACTTTTAGTACCATTTATGTCTGGCTTTATTTAGCGTGTATATAAATGAGCTTGCTGTTCAGTTGGATCAGTGTGCTGTTCCTGGCCGTTCCCTCCTAGATAGGAGGATGAGGTGAAGTCTCTGTTTTAAGCTGATGACCTTGTTTTACTGTCTCCTACTGAACTACAGCAACAGTTGGACAAAGTATAAAAGTACTGTCAGAACTGGGCTCTGGTAGTAAATATGAGTTTAATGTCATGATTTTTTTCAAAAACGCCCCAGATGTCAGGAGGACAAATACCAGTTTACCATAAATAATCATATAATGGAGTTATACCTACCTTGGTATAACCATAACAGCATCAGGGAGTTTCAACATGGCAGTGAATGCACTAAAATAAAAAGCTCGGAAGAGCTCTACATTCAATAAAGAGAAAACTTTATTCCAAATTCCAATTAATTCTGGCTTAAAATACAGATCCTAATCAAGTACAGGCTCAGTGACCACAAATTGTTGAAAAAGGACTACACAAAAAATAATGGCAACCAAAAAAAAACAGAATATGTGGTGACTGTTCAACAGGTGAGGTTGAGACAGAGATGTACTTCCTCCCTACAGTGTAAAACACTCAATGAAAAAAGGAACATTTACTTTAACAAGTTCAATTCTGTAATTTCAGATAATGACCTCTCAAAATTAAAAATACTTCTAGGAGAAGAATACAGGGCATATCTTGCTGCCCATTATGTATCAACATGCCACAACCTGAGGGACAGTGAATGACCTAGACACACACACACAGTGTGATGTGATCTGTTAAAATGTAATTGGGGAGATGGTTACTGAGTGAATTACTCTGTTCCTACATATAATCCATGACATTACTGTTAATTAGGGATTCATTTCAACACAACGGTACACCTTCATCCTTCCCTAAACATGAACCCTTCATCAGCACTCACACACACAAATACATGCATAGGATATACTGTATATATATAATTAATATATATAAATGTAGGGCGGCATGGTGCAGTGGTTAGCACTCATAGCAAGAGTGTTCTGGATTCAAACCCACAGGACAGCTGGGGCCTTTCTGTGTGGAGTTTGCAAGCATGGGCTCTCTCCAGGTACTTCAGCTTCCTCCCACAGACCAAAAAGATGCAGGTTAGGTTAACAGGTGACACTAAATTACCCGTAGGTGTGAATGTGAGTGTGAATGGTTGTTTGTCTCTATACTATATGTTAGCCCTGTGATTGACTGGCAACCTGGCAGGGTGTAGCCTGCTTCTCGCCCAATGTCAGCTGAGATTGGCTCCAGCTCCCCCGCGATCTCTAGAGGATAAGCAGTAAAGAAAATGGATGGGTGGTTAATGTTGTGTTAATGTTCATATTACTGTAATGTATACTGTCCAAATATTTGCAGAAATTGTACTTTGATGCTTTGGCAACATTGTTCTTGAAACCTTCATGCTAATAAAGCCCTTCTGAACTGGGTTGGACAGTGTTGTGTGCACAAGCTGCAGCAAGACAGCGAGCTTTTAGTTTGATTACTGTGCTGTACCTCCATATCTCTATGAATCACCTCCTTCTTTCCTGCCTATTTAGAAGCCAAACACAGACATACTGTATAATGAATCTATTTTAGGAACACCGACAGCACTCAAAACCTTTTCATTTTTCTCTGAGGTGGTACACAATTTTGTTAGACCCTAAAACCAAATAAAGGCCCTTTCAATAATAAAGGCTTTTAAAGCTGAGAGAATGAGTAGCTGGAGACAAACAGCAAGAGGAGGCTTTCAGTATATTAGCTTCTCAAATCAAATCACCTGAAGGGAAGACAGAACCAGCATTTAACATAGTATGAAGCCCTGGACACAGAAGAATAAAGTGAATGCTCTGTTTGAATCTGTCCTCCCTTTATAGATTTTAATGGCCTATGGTAAAGTGAAGTGTGTTAACACTTGATAACTACATTAGCAAGGGACTATTTTTTAAAGTACAGAGAGGGCTTAGCAAATCTACCTTTTCACTTTCCATTACTGTTGTGAATTGCACAGAATGAAATCAAAACCTCTGGCACACTTAGTCCGTCACCAGTTATCAAATTATTAGAAAAAGGTTAATCTGAAAAACTAAGGGCAATTAAAAAGGAACAGACTGATATTTAGCAGTCACTATGCAAAGCCAACACATCACCTCACAATGACGTCCAGGTTGCTGATTTGGATATACTGTATATGTACAGCTGATTTATAGTTGTTGAAGAAGTAGCTTTGTCCAGATTGATGTCCTGCTTCCGTCATGACTGGCTGGAAGGCTGAGATCACTCAATACTAATCAACAGGCTGGACACGAGCTGGTCTTTATCACTTTGTCCCCTTTATATGACTCCCAACCTTGGCTGCGCGACCAGTTGCCTGATTTCTCATTTTGTTGCACTGCGACTGACAGTGAGCGGCTCTGATTGAGGGGATCCATTAGGGATCAGCCTGAGGAAAGCCTGTTTGATGGATGAGACCAGCAGTCACCTTCAGAGCTTGCTAACAACACCTGTATCCTCTCTGTCACACACACAGACACACGCACACACACACACACCATGCACACTTTTGCTGACATATAACAATTCACACATATTGTACTGTGTAGTGAGTAAGAGACAGAAGGGAAGGAGGTTTAAAAAGATGAAAATCTATACTGGCTTATCAGCAGTGACTGCTCAGCTCAACTTGTACCCGAAACTAATAGTAACACTGGCGCAAAAGCAAAACCTTTGTAGTTGAAGCCAGATTTTCAGTTTAAAGACACTAGGGCTGCAACTAACAATTATTTTCATTATTGATGAATCTGTAGATTAATCGATTGGTCATTTGGTCTATAAAATATCAGAAAATGGTGAAAAACGTTAACCACTGTTTCCGACAGCCCAAGGTAAAGTCCTCAAATGTCTTCTTTGTCCCAAACAACAGTCCATAACCCAAAGATTTTCAGTTTACTATCATAGAGGACTAAAAAAACCAGAAGATATTCACATTTAAGAAGCTGGAACCAGATAAATTTAATTAATCAACTAATCATTGCAGCTCTGAAAGATAAATGTTAATTCAATATAGGTTTTTTAAGAGAAATCGGGCGACATAAAACAAAGGTGAAAAAAAGTTTTCTGTTTTCATATCTTATTATCAAAAAACCCTCCAGACTATCTGTCAAGAAAAACCTAAGAATGAGAGAGTACAACAAAAATTTGAACACAGCATTTTTTCTGTGCTACTCTGAAGTTTCACATAAAAAAATTCAGAGACAGGACCAAAAAGTAGACTAAGTAAAGAATAAGACAAGTAGAGAGAGTTTACCACCACTACTTCACCTGTTAATAGCTGCATCAACATATTCAACATATCCAATGAGGACTCAACACACACTGCTGATGGTCAGCCTCTAAAGAGCCTGAACCTCCAGAAGTAGCTTTAAAATATGTCACAGTTATACAAATAATTGCAATCAAACATGCAGTTACAGAATAAATTGAAATAGTAAATGATAATATAACTCTTCAATTAAATAACTATGGAATTTTATATTAAAATATTTATGAAACCTTGTTGAATGCAAACTAAGTATGACTATGTTACACTATTGATGTCTTCTGGCATGTCTTTTGGTCTAACTTAGGGTATTACCTCCAAGGCCAGATCACAGTCACAGGCCAACAAGTGAGGAAAAAAATTTAATGTACCATTTCAAATGGGACGTCCGCAAGACACAGTAGTTACAGGCAAGAAAATACACTAAAGGTGTAGTTTGTGTACTCTTGACGGGATAAATCACCTGCAGCATGTAACAGACAGGAGTAAGAAGATTGTGGTGTTACCATAGACTGTATAAAATAATTGACATTAGTTTGTGGACTTGCGTTTTCAAGCCTCGAGTTTAACATTTTGACTGTCGCCATCTTGGATTCTTGGAGCCAGAAGTGATGAGAAGTGACCATATTTGAAGGAGAGGGTGGTGCTGACCCTAACACTAGCTGTTAGCTTAGTTAGCACGGTGTATTTGCAGTCTATGGTTAAATGTGATAATGCTAATGCTAATTTTCGGTAGCGAAAAACGGGCTTAAAACCATAAAAACAAAATGAACTTACCGGAAAAACTGAGCATCCGACTAATTAGAGGGTCATTTAGTACAGCCAAACGCCGAACAAGAGTTTTTAGGCGACCAAAATATTAAAATTAACTCTCATGAACTGAAAACACATCCTGAGGCCCTAGGGTGACGCCATGTTTACGTTACTAACCAACGTTGTCGCCGTGGTAGCGACTTGTCAATCACAACGTAGCCACGCCCTAAAGCATACCCTGCTTTATCGTCAAATATAAGTTAAATGGGACCATAAATTACAAAATGAACATCATGCTTTATTGAAGAAGACTTGAAAGTAGCGATTGAGACCATAAACTCATTAGAAAAGTGTTTACTGAGATAATAAATCAAGTGAGAAGTAGGGTCATTTTCTCATAGACTTCCATACAAACTGCCTTCTTTTTGGAGCCAGTGGAGTCGCCCCCTGATGGCCATTAGAGAGAATGAAGGTTTAAGGCACTTCCGCATTGGCTTCACTTTTCAGAACCGGAACTACCCGATTGGGTGCTACTGGAATGGAACTTGCCCTAGAGTCTACTTTATTTTCAAAAACAGCTGTTGAATATTAAAATAAGTCACTTATATATTGAAAGCCATCCTTCCTCCTATATATTTCTACCTCGAATTGCAGTTTTATCCACTCAGCAATATATGGTGTGTATGTGAGTGTAGGTGTACTGTACATGTATACACATAGGCCTACTGTATGTGTGCGAGTCTCCAGTGCCGATGTGAATAGTCTTCTGTGCCTAACAGGCTAATTGCTCTCAGCAGTATTATCTCATTAGGGCCCATCAGCATTTGACATTTAAATACAGAGCTGCTAAAAGCCTCTCTGCTTATTTAACATTAACATTACCATCCATCACATCCTGTACAGAGGCAGGGCAGGCACAGGCCCTGGTCTGGTTAGCTCCTTTACTTCCATCTCCCAGCTCTTGAAACCTCTGGGTAATTTTTTTTTCTTAAATCACCAATTGATGCATTTAATAAGAATAATAATGGTAATGTTAATAGCCACAGTGTAAGAGTGTTGCTAAAAGGGAGAGGGCAATCATATCATGTGTACAGTCAAAGGACACAGTATAAAAAAAGGAGGGAATGCTGTGATGAGTGAAGGTAAGCAGGAAGGTGAAATAGAAGATGAGAGGTGGAAAGAGAGTGAAGAGAGGAAAGGCATGGGAGAGGGTGAAACAGAGAGAGGGAGGTCAGCAGAGCAGTGTTAGAAAGGGAAGGTAGAGCCTGATGGGCACCAAATGAACAAATTATGACGGGCTCCATTTTGCAGGATGGGGTCACCCCCCCCCCACCCCTCTATCTCACCCTCCTCTCTCCTCCACTCCTCCTCTCTTCTCTTCTCTCTCTGACAGTTCAATTTCCCCCTCTCGCCTCCCTGCTCCTGCCTGCTAATTGTGAGTGAAGCCTTATCATTGGGCCCCCCATCCACCCTCGCTGCGAGGTATCGCAGTGTCTGAGAGAGGAGACTGGAATGTCAAAATGTTATCCGAGACAGCAAACAGCCAGAGAGACGGAGGTCACACACAATAAGACCGGACGTTCATCTGAATGCACAAGCACGGGCACGCCACCTCTGCGCAGGATGCACAGACAAAAAGATCAGAAAATGTTGCAATACAGTTCTGTGTAGAAAATATAATTTATAAATTCAGCGGTTAAATTCCATTTTTGATCTCTACTTTAAATGTGTGAAAGAAAATGATCTCCACATGCTTTGTCTAGTTTTCTGCCTCTTGTCAGTGATCTGAAAGATTGGCTGCAGCGAAGGATAACTGAGTGCCAGGTGTCAATCATTAGAAAACATCTCCTTTACACTCGGGGCAATACAACTGTGATCCAATAGATTCTGTTTCGAAAACATATTGGATTTTGAGACTGAGAAATCAAACTGATGCATTCACGGCAGGAGCGAATACTTGGAGCTGGATTGATTCATATGCTTTTTTTATATGCCTCAATGGTGGATATACTGATGTCTCATTGGGTAAAATACACAAAATCACACACACACACTCCTCTACTCCAATCTTGGCTGAGAGCACTTGACTCTCGTGTGCAAAGTGGAGCTGAGGCATGTTATTTACAGACTAGAGGAGGCCAGGTTTAAATGACACCTGAGGATAAAGCTCGTCTCACACCAGTGCTCAGATCTCTGTCTCTACTTTGTCATTTGAAATTGAAGCATTGCCGAGGAGCATTTGCTCATGGTTTCCTTTTTAGCAGCACTGTTCCCTCTGTTCGGATGAAACAGAGACAGATAGACAAACAAGCTGAGAGATATGAGGCAATCTTTACTGAGGGGAGCAGCTGGCTGTTGGATAGGCTGGGGTTTAAGGTGCTTTAGTGGTCAGCTGATAGGGCTGATCTTAGGTCAGAATAATCTGAATGCAGGAGGAACTATGAGGAGCGACACAGGACAGAATCACTGACCCCAGACGTCCCCCATCACAGAAAGCCAGATAGAGGGTCAGAACGGGATAGAGGGGAGAGGATTCAGAGCAAGAAGTGGAGAGAGATCGCTCATCTATATTCCAACACTGGTAATGAAGGTTAATTCATTGGTTAAGGATTAACAAGGTGCAAGAGTATGATAGGCAAGCAGTTGCCTTCTCAAATATAAGTTTAAATCAACCCCATTATGCATGATGTAATTTCAGCTCCAGAGCCCCACCTAGTGGGAAAGTAATTACACTGTGACTTACAGGGACTCCTTTAAGTAAAACTCCAAAACCTGCAGTGCACTGACACTGAGTGTTTGAATGTAAACAAGAGCAGGTCCATTCACAAGTCACATTTTCATTGTCTCCTTCTTTAAGAATCAATCTCCCTGTTCATAAATCAAAAATCTCATATGGTGCAGTTCAGTCAGTGTAAAGGCTGTCAGTTTGACAGTTTAACCCTGCTGAAGTTTTCACAGTAAATGGTGTCTGGGGATCTTTACATATCAAACACTAAGTGTGCTACCTGCGAGGGTTGGGCAAATTAACAGCATCAGCTTATGATTTTTTTTATCATACAGTTGTTGCTTTTACTGTCTCCATCCCTCATATTCATATAAGCTTGACTGGGCACAGCAGGGTGCAAAAGATTCAAGGTGACATGCAGGTTACATACAGGTTACGATTTATTAACAACTGCAGTTCATGATCAGCAGGTTTAAAACCACAGTGAAGTGTTTTTTCTGCTCTTGATTTTTGAATATGACATTTGTTTTTAAATGTAGATGCTATGTTGTTAATTTTTAAGTAATGTAGCACTGAATGTGACAAATTTTAGTTTTTAAATGTTGACATTAGTATTCATTTTTGACATTTGTATGTAATGGCCACATTTGCCATATTTTATGCTTGTGATACTGAATTAAGTGACATTTTCTTTACAAGAGAAGAGTAAAAAGTTGAAATTATTGCATCTACACAATTTAGAAACTATCCTTTACCAGAGACAGGAATCAAGAAATTCAGAGAATTTTAATGTTCTAGAGAAAATACATATATATACACTGCCAGTCAAAAGTTTGGACACACCCTCTCATTCCCTTGAGAAGATGAAGAATGAACTTACTCAACGTTAAAATAAAAAAAAATGATTAGGTGCATCTTATTCACACCAAAAACAATATAGAGTCTTAGAAATGGAGGATAAAGGTTTGTTTTTGCTGACGACAAATGTCACAGTAGAGCAAGAGTTTTACAATGATATGTAATACTAATTTTCAAATATCAAAAATGTCACATATTCACATAAAACCCAGTTCTAGTATTCAAAGACAAATTTGTATCTTTTATTTTTCTATGATGTAGAAAGTTTTCTATGATCTACTAAAAGTCAATTGTATAAAATAAGCTGTTATAGCTAAATTAAAGTCATTGCTCTTAGGGCTTAGAATTTGTACACATGTATATCAGAACAACCCAAGGGGATAAAAGAAATGAAGCTACTCTGCTCTTTTGGACAGCAAAGTAAAGCTCTTGTATTAAAACCAGTAGAGTTTAGCTTTATGAGGTCTAAAAATTCTTTTACAGGCTGACAAAATTAAGAAATTAATCTGCACATTCAGTTAATAACTGGGTTTGATCTCTGTGTGTGAGAAATAAGATGGACCTGACCTCCAAGGCAAGCCCAGACTAACTAATGACGGTCAGAGCTAAGCTAATATTTCATCATCAGCTAGCCAGTGTTGGAATGATCTTGATGCTATTAGCAGACTAATGGCTAAATACTCCGGCGCTGCTTAAGAGGAGCCAGCCACTGACACACTTAGCATCCGTTGGCTCGTTTAGTGTGAACATAAATGAGCATGTGAAATGGAGACATGAGAGAGATGGGCACACCAGTGACCCCTACATATACAGACACATATACAGACACAGACATATACACTTACAGCACCACACACACACACACACACACACACACACACACACAAGCACGGACATGGTGACCCCTACATGGTTGATGAGATGGGGGCTGATATGCGAGTCAGACGGAGCCACATTTGTAAAAAGAGATAGCCAATTACGGCAGCCCAGGCTGGGGGATAATAGCCTGCCTGTCAGGGTCTGTGTGCAGTATATGCAAGTGCATGTATGTGTATGTGCCTGTGCCTGAGCACGTAGTACCCAAGAGTGAATATCGGGTTCCTATTCTCATCTATTTGCCCTATATCTCCATTGCTTAGATATTAATTTCAGAGCAGTGCTGCAGCACAGGGCCCAGGTCGTTAGAGTGATTCATCTGGGCTTCATCCAAAACGGGCATGAAAAAGACAGAAAGAGTAGGCCATGTCTACCAAAATGGGAGGCATATTTCCATAAGATTTCAGCACCATGGAATAATGGGGAGGTTTTTATCCATAATATTCTCTATCCCTACTCTATATTACAAATGATGTGCGATACTGGGTGAAGCAGAACATAGAGGATAAAGCGACTGGTGAAATATAAGGAACATATTCCAGAGCATGATCGCAGAATAGAAACCATATTAGTGATGGTATATTATCACCTAGAGCTGCAATGATTAGTCGATTACTTGGTGGATTAATCGTCAACTATTTTGATAATCAATTAATTGGTTTGAGTCGTTTTTTTAAAGAAAAAATACTAAAATTCTCTTGTTTCAGCTTCTTAAATGTGAATATTTTCTGGTTTCTTTAGTCCTGTATGACAGAAAACAGAATATTTTTAGGTTATGGACTGGTGGTCGGGATAAAACAAGACACTTGAAGTTGGCTTTTGGAAACAGAGATCAACATTTTTCACCATTTACTGACATTTTATACGACTAATCAATTAATCGAGACAATAATCAGCAGATGAATCGATATTTAAAATAACTGTTAGTTGCAGCCCTATTATAGTATATGACATTTCAAACTTCTCAACAATGTAAATCCTGCATTACTGTATGTGCCAAGCCATGGACCTCTGTCACAGAGACATAGAGACAGACATTCGTTTGAAAGCTCAAACATCAGTGCTTGTCCTGTACTTTCCACAGACACATGATCTCCTCAAGGACTCGGCCCTGTCAGCCACAGTGGCCAGCCATCTGAAACAGACGCATGATAGACTATCAGAGGAAGGGAAACTGTTCAAGGGAATTGTGTGGATTTAGTGGTCTAGTGCTGACACATGGCTTTGAGCATGGTAGAAAAGCACTTTAACTCTTCAGTGCTTTTATCGCGTGTACACACACCATAAAACATGGGTCTATGTCGTGGCATGGCTCACACATACAGTAATGCACACACAGACAATGCATATGGAGAATGCTCGCTCAGAAAAAAAACTAAATATTTTCATGTTGTGGCGAGATGTGTCTGATTTTCTTTTAACAAAAGCATTTTTGGAAGTGTCCCCTGCTGTGGCCTCATATCTACAGAAGGAAATTAATGAAAAGAAGTTGACAACAGCCTGGAAAGATTGTCCAAATACGCTTGTAAAACTGCTGGGTGTAATTTTGAGTCACTGAACAAACTGTTTAAAGTTCATATCACGGGCGACATAGCTCGGCCACTTCAGTAGCTTTACACTTCCCTGAATGTCTGCAGAGAGGTTCAAGCAGTCATTTGTTCCAAGTGTGATGAGACAGGATTGAACATAATGGAGTTTTACCTGACCTATTCTCAAAGTGTGTCCGCTCCTTTTTTCTCTGTGAGCAGCCCGATTCTGCTTTGTTATCTGCATTTGTGGTTTTTCCAGCTGTAAACACATTTCCAATGGTGGCACACAAAGTCAGAGATTCATGCATGCTCCAATAGCAGACTCATACAGACTAGTGTATTCATAAATGCATTGTCCCTGCAGTTGCCATCTTATCATTTCCATAAAATCAAATCAACAAGAAGGTAAAAAATGAAAACCCCGCAGAATTGAAACACACCACAACAAAACTGTTGTGGCACTGCTTTTTATAGGATTATTTGATTGAATTTAAAGCAGTTCTCTATAAAAATTGATTAACTGGAAATAAATTATTTTTCAAGGACTGGCAGCATACAAGCACATGAATTTTAAATCTATTCTGAAGCCGTTTGCTCATGTTGTTCATATTTATTTGTATTGTGACACTGGAGAAAAATGGAACTGTGGCGACGATATGGTGGATTATAAAAGTTTTGAGGAGTTTATTTTTCATCAGCAAGCCTCTCCTTATGTGTTTATATACATAATTCATAAGCATTTAAAGAAATCCCAGATTGGGGCTTTAATGCTGAAAACAAACAATGAAGTTAGAGCGTATCCTATGCCATATTCCCCTCTCTCCTATTCATCTCCGTAATAGAGATGCAAGCTCCGTAATGCTCACTGGGAGCCAAGCATGAGATTGAGGATTTCTCACACACCATGCATTATTCATAGTCCAGAGCAACAGAGTGTGTAAGATGAGAATTACACAGCATGAAGAGAACAGGGGAGAGGGGACTGAGGGGAGAAGAGGGGGAGAGGGGAAAGGAAGGAGAGGGGAGCAAAGGTGAGAGACAGTGTGGAAGAGAAAGAGATAAAGGAGAGAAAAGAGAGCGAGATGGTGGACACTGTCAGATCTCCATTTCCTATCCCTTTCAGGTTAACCCCCGGATTGTTCTTCGAGTTTGTGAACAGTGGGGTAGAGGAAATGAATATGGAACCGGGAGCCTGGATAGCTCGACCACATTGGCTCACAATTTGCATTTGTTAAATGTGCGTCTTGTGAGTCGGTTTGTATTCCGAGCACAAACTGAATAGTGAACAGGAAATTTCAGGGTTCTGTTACGATTCGTGTCCGGCCTTCGTTCCTCATAATGAAAAACAGTGGGAAGTGAGTCAGGGTTGGAATTGATTTGTTTAACAATGGAAATGAAACAAAGTAGGAGGCATGGACCAAAATAGGAGGCATGCTATCTTAAATGAAAACACAGGACCAAGAAATTGCAAGATAGTAGCAGATACAATTTGACAAATGACTTGTACAGAATGATATAGAGCATTTTTCATCAGAATAATTGGTAGATGGATAAAAAATGATTTCATGTCCATTACGGTGCAAAAATATTCCTGTGCTGACACACATGAGCCTGGCCAATAGAGTCTTGGTGCATTTAATTTACATCTCAAAAAAAGTTCTTGAAAAAGAGCTGACACAATTGTACAATGTTCCACCATTTTCTGATTGTAATTATTAAATCAAAGCAGAATATTTAATATGGAATGGTAGCAATAAAATTTTAGTTATTCCTCTGATGACCCCATTTGCTTGGTCTGAAAGCCTTTCGCAGAAGAAGACTTATGTTATTAGTTTGCCAAGTTAATGGAATATTACATTATATATTTTTTCTTTCCAACTTAAATACGTACGTGAATATGCGCATGTGTGTGTGTGCGCCTGTGTGTGCGCATGTCTCCTCAGACTCAGCCTTAATGACAGGAATGTGATGGTTACTGGCTTTTTAACTTCCCAGTGATGAAAAGCCAGTATTAATTTAGGCTACAGATTTCATTTGTTCCGAACAGGAAAAACAATATAAATCACTTTTAGAGTGATTAGAGAGAGGGTTGGATTAATCCAGGCCTGATTAGGGCATTATGCTGGCTTGTTATGGACACACAGGGTGACTGACGGTAATTACTGTCTGTAATAGGAGAGCACACACTCAGTCAAGGCATGAGCCACGGCAGTGTGTGTGAATTTATGTGTGTGTGTGTGTGTGTGCGGTTATGTACTGTATGTGTATGCATAGTTTGACTGAATCTAGGGTTGATAATGTTTGCTTTTCACCAATTACATGTTGAAATATGTAGACTGTGTGCAATCAGGGTAAGAGCCGAGAGCCAGCCTTGTGTGAGACACAGGCAGAGGTATCGGGTGGGATATACAAAGGGAGAGGTGAAAGAGTCATGGCTTTGTTTATGATTATTGATATCCTTAGACAAACATATTCACCCGGATAATAAAAACAGATGGCAGCAGGTAAGGCAAATATTACTCTGTGGAAAATTAGAGAGGTGCTAAATCAGCAAATCGAATCTTGTGTGCACGAAGTAGACATACGCACATGCACACACACCTGAGTTTAATCCACACACACACAATGTCGACAACTTCTAAATCGCATTTCAACCTCTACAAAAAATGTCGACACTTAAATTAAGGGATATCCTGATTACTCTTGTTCTCCTATTACGTCCATTCAAAAATAAGAGTCAAATATAACTTAAAGAGTAACCAATTTTATGCCATATGTTTTAACAGCACCAGAAAGCATAGAACAGAATCAGCAAAGACTCCATATGCCATTATTGTCTTTATTATGGCAAATTTCCTGCAGGTGTGAAGCTAAATATCTTTTACAGTTTGGAAGCAGACATAAGGCGCGCAATGAGATGTGTCCCATTAAAGGCATGGAAAATAAGTATGCATATTTAGCAGAACGCTGCACATCTCATCTCTCCTCCAACTGCACTCTCCCTCCTCCCAGAGCACTCTGTCTCTCTCCTCCATTCTCCTTTTCTCCCCCTCTCCTCTCCCCTTTCTT
The DNA here is from genome assembly GCF_963924715.1 of Thunnus thynnus. Classification (NCBI taxonomy): domain Eukaryota; kingdom Metazoa; phylum Chordata; class Actinopteri; order Scombriformes; family Scombridae; genus Thunnus; species Thunnus thynnus. The sequence goes on along the minus strand of NC_089518.1, from coordinate 27,485,768 downwards.
TCTTTATGGTGGCAATTGTTCCTTTTCATCACATCATTGGTTGAAAGAGAACTTTAACACACCGTTGGCTCAGCAAGAGCTCCACATGATTTGATTGGCTGAGGGCACCCCCCCATCGGTCCCTTTGGGCTGTAAAACAACAATCTAGAAGCTTATTTTATGAGTGCACGCCTCTGCTCTTTGCATGTTTATATCAAACATTTGGAACAAATGGCATCCATTGGCTGGAACAACACAGATAAATCTAGTCAATTCACAGGCAAGGAGAGCAGCACAGGCCACTGAGAAAGTGGCCCACTTGATGGTTGACAAGAGGAGCGCTTGCATTATTCAATTAATACTTGAAAGGGGTACATTTTATGCAGCGTTTACTAAAGCATCCAGTAGTCAATGTACGCATGGCACACACAAATACACAAACACACACATACTCCCACACAAACACAGGGACTTGTGTTTGCATCCTGGGAAAAGACTGGACTCCCCTTCCATTTTGCCAAATCAAATATACAGTGAGAGCAAGCTAAAAGGCACTTTCAATCAGCCGCTCTGGGTCTGTCTGTCAATCTGGGAACAACAACAATCTAGCCTACTTGGAGTGGTCTAGTCAACATCCATTCCCCAATAAATTCAATCAGTGATGCTTTGTGTGTTTGTGTCTCTATGTGTGTGTGTGTTGTGCGTGTCTAAGTGCAAGTGTTTATGAGAGAGGCATAGAGAAAGACAGAGACTCTTTCTGACAGGTTTGTTTTAGAACAACAAAAAATCATTTTAAAGTGACACCTGCGTATAGAGAGGATGTTGAATATTCAAGGAAAAAGATATAGAGCCATCCAAGTTGGGAAAATACACAAGTGAATAAATTTTACTTTGAGCACAATGCTATACCTCATTCGGAGTGACAATACGAATCTCTAGTTCACCAAATAATCTTAGAAAGCCAAGCAGCAGAGTTAACAGGCCTCTGAGCTAATGACATTGATGTGGAGGGCTGCACGGTGGAGTGATTGTCTGACTGTTTGAGACCCAAAAGCAGCACTAGCAGGCTCATCATGGACCCACACTCTCATTATTTGGCCACAAATGGAAATGCAAATCGCTCGCTTTGCTGCGGACGCCTCAAATTTATTAAACTAAAAGGTTTAATTTCCATTTTTCTCTGCATCAGCTTTATTTATAAATGTCGTGCCCTATGAAGACCCTGTTATTTTCTCCCTCTCCTGCAGGCTCTTAACAAATCTGCTCATTAATATGGAAATGGAGAATCAATCGCTTTTCCGGCGACGGAGGGCTGTTTCCCTCCGCGGTGTGTAATGTGCTCTGACTGGTCATCAGCACAAACAAATTCACATGCATACATATACCATCTACTGTATATATCTGTATCTCCATCTACACACTCAGAAGAATAGTGCATTCTATATAGTAGCCTATTTTACTATATGGTCGTAACATCACTTAAATACTGAATTTGCCCACCCATTCAGACGACTATCAGACTATTGCTAGAATGGCACCAGATGTTGCAGCATTAATAACCCATAATATCAAGTCCTGCTTATCCAACCTTTCAGAGCCCTAAAATAACACTCATAGACCTTAATGAGATCTAATTATGCACAAGGTTCTTATTGAGGGCAGTATGATGATAATTGCATCTGCAGCTTTTAACACTTGGTCGTCAAGTTGGCCAATGAATTGCTTCTCTCTCCCTCTCTGTCTGTCTGTCTCGCTCTCTTTTCTCTCTCTGTCTTTCTACAGTCAAAAATGGGGAGTGAACTATCACACCTATCCACTCTGGTCCGCGACCTAATGAACATTTCTAAATGGCCATGACCAGCTGGTTAAGAGACTAATGTAGCAGCTATTAGCCAAAGCGGTTGTTTCCACACAGACTCATCTGTGGAAAGCAGCATAAGAGAGGCAGGAGAGAGCGGGACAAGGACAGACAGGTCCCCCCGTTTTCACACCGTTTCTCTCCAAACACACATGTACAGTACATACACACACCCACACACATTGCACAGCTTGGCACAGCATGTTTACCTTTCACATTCTGCAGCAAACAAACCATGTGACGTATTCTCAACCCACAGTGCATTAGTGCTTATTAGGGCTTCAAGGTGTGTGAGTGCATGTGTGTGTGAGTGTCTTATTAGGAAAATTCAGTTTCACTCAAGGTCTCAGCACTGCGGTTGCAGACCACTGGCCATTGATTATTCATAGTCTCTGTGATTGGGTCCATTAATACAAGATTAGGGAAGGAACCGATGCTCATTTTGTGTGAGTATGTGTGTGTGTGTGTGTGTGTGTTTGTGGGCCTGTGTGCATGTGTTTGTGGACAGGAGTTGAATTGTAATGAACCCACAGTTTGTGTTTATCTAAGGTTTATCAATGTGGCACAGTATATAGGTTCAGTACATAAGGCAGAAGGAACAGATCATCAGGGTATGATGTTTGCTTATTGACAGAAGCGAATAACTTTAACTTAAATGTATTGGATGTCACTATAAAATCAAAGCAGCATGGTGCCTTTGTTCAAATATGAGCAATAGGATTCAAACAATAAAATGGGAATATCTTAAGCTCCATCATTTACCACATACTGTAAGATTTCCACCTAATAGCATTTGTTCTTCAATTGAAACTTAATCTGGGTAAATGGTGCTTAAATGTTTAAATCACATTTACAGGCTGTCAACTGATCTGATGTTCTTCACATGGTCACCCTTCGTTTGAATGAAAATAAATTGATGGCAAATGAGAAAGGATTCTGTAAAAGCGACAGATTGGAGGCGACCTATTGGATCGTAGCTCCACCAAGTGGGCATTTTTGGCAACTAACATAAACTCAAAGCCAATGTGGAAAAGCACACACACCACAGGGGCTCTCAGGAGGTCTGATACACCTTATAGGGACGAGTGAGATAAAATGATTTCCAGTAAATTGACTGGGATTGCTGCTGAGAAAGTTACATATCGTGAAATAAGCAGTTTGTGTGAGGCTCTCAAGCTCTTTCTCACAGGCAGCAGAGAAGCAGCAGACATTTCCATATATCATCATCCTCATCATCATTAACATCATTATCATCATTAACATCATCATCATAATAATCATCAAGTTGAGGAGATTACTGTGGTATTTGACCTACAGGAGCTCAAACACTGTGTATTGTGCATACAGTACATGTAGACAAACACAAGAATGATCACAAAATCAGACTTAAGCAAATAATTTGAGATTCTTCTCTCTCTTTATTTTAATCAAGCTCAGAGCCCAAGCAGGTCTGAGGCAAACAAAGATGGAAATAGTAAGAGAAAGCTTCCTTGATTAAAAAAAATATAAAAATTCTAATTCACTGCACTACTATATATTGAGCACAGACATGCAGTAATGGAAGACACATTTATATCTTAATAGTAATACTTCAATGTGCAAATACTCAATTACAAGTATTAAACATGTTACTTAAAGGTGCAATATACAACATTCAGCCCCACTAGATGTCAGCAAACAACTATTTGCTATGTAAAGACAAAGTGAAGTAATGGTGTCCTGAACAGAGAATGAAGTCACACTCCGACTGTGTGTGTGTTGTTATCCGAGCTTCTCTGTTCTTCGTTTCGGAGGCTGGTCCAGCCGTGCATGTTAGTGCATGTGAGCGTGCATGTTAGTGCATGTGAGCACCTCCCTGTCCTCACGTCCATCTTCTACATGGAGGCCGGGGCACAAAGTTTCTCATATTACAGCTAAACAGTACACTAAAATATGTTTCTGAAAACATTTGAGAGAAATAGGCAATGCAGTAACAAAATCTTGATCCATTTTTTTATCAGCATTGCCTAGTTTAACGGTTTGATCTGAGTTTTGGAATATGGAACACTAATGTGAAGCTACAAAATTATATTAAAACCTAAAAAAAACAAAAGATAATGGACCTGGCCATGGTATTGGTTGGTGTCAACAAATCCACCCCTTTTTGATGTAGGGGCTGTGTTGGGTGAACATATGCCTATGTTGTGGTCATGTGGACTCTTGATAGTGGGTAAATTTGGGCTACGTACCTATCACGTGTCTTATATACAACTGTGATTTAGTATTTGAGACAGTCCATTTGTGTGAGGTGGATCAATTTGTGCAGGTAATTCTGAACTCTGGTGGCTGAGGAGAGCAAAGAATGGCGTCCAGAAACATTTTGAACTGTGGTCGTACACTTGCAGAATGTATCTGTTCTTATATATGTCAATGGTTCAAGTGTGCTCCTAACTAAGGTTAAATTAAAGGCGCTCTGCTCCCTGCTCAACTCCAACTCCGCTCCACTCACATGCTCTGATGGATGTATTACAACAGCTGGATAGGGCTTTAGTCAATTTTTCCCAGTGGTCACTCACAGTATTACAGATAAAAAAATCCCCCTGCAGCCCAAAAAGCATATTCCCCATAGACCACTACTGGAAAATAGAAGTCTGTAAAACTGTTGACAGGACACCTCAAACTGCAAACAAGGTCAATTATGACTCTTTCTATTATGAATTTTTCATCCATGGAGGTTTTATAATTGTAAAACTTTCCTCGAGCCGAGAAAGGGATTTAAAAATCTGTGACGTCATCACAATGTAAAGTGGGCCAAGCAGGAACTCACAGGTGGGGCCAGCGGGAGAAAAACTACTGCACATATTCAATGGGCCCTACAATGTGGAAGCAAACTCAGAAGCTAGAAACCTTTTTTAGCATATGCACCAGCCAAGCAGTTCTTATTGGACTGAATGGATGCCATTTTTGTTCCGGTATCCAGCTTTTATAATACATCGATGGCTCTGATAGCCACTGTAAACAACATCCTCTACTGGTTCTCATTCCTATCCAGAAGGTGAACAACAGCCCATATGTGTGTTTTCATCCAGTCTCAATTTTATTGAATTATAGAATTTCTTTCTAAACACAAATGTGGTGTTTTAAACAGGAAAACAGGAAATCAACAGTCTGTTCATGAAAGGACAAAAGTTAAATTAGATTCTTTTTTTAACTCAATAGTCACAATGTAAGATATAATTCACATCACCATTACTTTAAAAAATATATCCCTTGGATGCATTAAAACTGTCGCCATTAATCAGAAAAGATCTTAACAAGTTTATATCAAAATCAATGGCTTGCAGAACACCAAATTCTTTTTTTTTTCCCCAAAAAAATCTACTCAAAAATCCAACAGGTTGCCATTTGTGCTCTAATACTGCTATCTAGTGGGCACTTAGGCAAACACACCACATTAAATGAATATGTCGAGCTTGATACTGTATACAAGCTACATTTTCTTCTCAGTAGGTCACCAGATGCCTACAAAAAATGCAAATGTTAATAGTGCCACCGTAGATCACTATTATTTCTTAAGCCCAATTCAGTCAATATTATTTCTTAACTTCAATTCATACAAGGTAGGTTGAGTGGGAAATTGTTTTCTCTCTTGCACTGATGTCTGTAGTGTTTCCCCTTAGAAACTGATGAAGTGGTTGCACCCAGTTTTAAACGCCTTAAAGCGTTCAAAATTGACGTGTTAACATGGTATTTTCTGTCGTCTTAGGACGTACAAATTTGACATATGAATGTGAACTAGACGTTTTGGTCCAATCTGCATCCTTACCGGTGTGTTCAGATGTTACTGTACCTGTCCACGCGTCATGCGGTGCTGAAACAGTGACGTAGAAGGAGTCAGGGTGCCGCCGCTCATCACGCATCCTCTCCTCTCCTGCCATTTTTTTGTGCTACTGTGCTAACTTGCTAAGCAAGGGGTCTCCATCAGCAGGAGGCGGAAACGACTGCAGGCAGCAGAGAAAGGCAGTTAAATCAAGGGACTGACCTTTCCCTGGAGAACCGGGGAGCTCTTCCACACAGGAAACCGTCATCTGAAAGGCTGTAAAATGTCCGATTTTGACAGCAACCCGTTCGCAGACCCGGACTTCAGCAACCCCTTTCAGGTAGCTAACTTAGCTAGCTAGCTGGCTGGCTAATGTAAGCTTGAAAGCCCAATGAGGCCAGTCTTATTTTAGCATCCTTGCTAACTGACAGCTAGCCAGAGGTTTTCCTTGGTAAACGGCTAGGTAGCAGAGCGAGGTAATTATCATTGACTGTATTTATCTTATCTCTCCCACATTATATGGCTGTTCACCTTGTAAAGGAAGCTATCACAGATAATGTAGCACGTTGTTGCTGAGGACGTTTGTTTTTAACGGTTGCCAACTACGAACAAAGACACATGATGTTAGCCGGCTAGCTTTGCCCACCGTCAGTAAACATTTGTTGGCATCAGTTAGGTACATTGTGTGCTTAAATTGTTTCCGAATTAAGTTGGAATCCAAAATTGGAGTTGTAAATGTACTCATGCAGTTGTATATTATCTCAGCAGCAGCCTATTATTAACATTACTTCCCTTTGGATATATCTAATATAGTATGAGCTATGTACACATATCCTATTAGAAACCTTATATACCATTGCATATATCTACTACATTATGAGCAATGTACACATATCCTATTAGAAACCTTCCTTACCTTTACATATATCTAATACATTGTGAGCAATGTACATATATCTTAATATAAACCTTACTTACCGTTACATATATCTAATACAGTATGAGCAATGTACACATACTACCTTTGCATATATTCAATACATTGTTAGCAATGTAAACATATTCTATTATAAACCTTACTTACCTTTGCATATATCTCGTTGTGGGATTTTTCCTCTCAATAACAGATGAATTCACATTAGAGTTTTATTGCAGTAAACAAACAGAGTTCACATTTTGCAAATGTGGATTTTCCAGTTTACTAGGCTAAAAGAGATACTGTATGATGTTCAGGTTGGTATTTGTACATACAGCCGTGTGCGTCATAAACATCCCATGTTTGTCACCAGAACATGTATTTTCTAATTAATTTACCGTATCTCTAGGGAGTTTCTTTAAGAGTTGAAGGCTGAATCCCTCTCTGCCTTTCCTCCCTGGGGAGTTTGCTTCTCTGTCTCTGTCTAATGAAAAGTAAAAGTTGAAGACCGAATCCCACAGTTTTGCTTTTGATTTGTGATTTGAATATTTGTTGAAAACACTTTCACAAAGGAAGCAGAGAGCACAAAGTCTAACAATGTGCTCTCGGCAGTATAACATAATCATAATTCTGTAACATAAGAGTATAAGCTTCCGTTTTACTACTACAGCATGAGCCATGTACACATATATGTCGCCGACAACACCTACACTAATATCATAATACAAGCTGTGTGTTTGTATTACAGTTGTCAGCCCCATATTATGCATTGTGCACAGTTGTATTTCCTGGTGTAAACCATCCTGTCTCTTACCATAGACCAAGGGCTGCCAGTAGAGAGCCAACAGTCTGCAGGTTTTCATTTCAAACAGATCCCTCATGAGGTGATTTCAGTATTGGGTACCTCCACTCTACTTGAAGGTGTGGCAATCAGTGGTCTTTGGTTAGTATGAAAGCCTGCAGACAGATGGCTCTTTATGGCACATGGTGGGCCACCTTAGACTGTCCTGTCAAGTAAGCAAGCAAGCATGTTATGAGTGGCTGTTTCCAGTTCCTTATGCACCTGGTCCCATTCACAAGATCAAGAAAGTCCACTACAAATTCAGTATTGTAACATTAAGATATCTATTGTGCTGCATTTACATCCTGTTTTCTGATGTCCAACCCAACTATGATAACTTGTCAGCATGTGTTAGTTTAAACCCATTGAATGTTTGGTCAGCTGTGGTTTTGCATACAAGCTATAGATTAAATGGCATCGGCAAAAATCAAAGCTTTTGATTTTGTGGTTGTAGTTTTCACCCCTAAAATCCTGTATGGTCCTTTCCACCCTGTAGGATCCTTCGGTGACGCAGGTGACCCAGTCTGCCCCTCCTGGTGGTCTGGAGGAATATAACCCCTTCACAGACGCCAGAACGGTCAGCTTAACTAACATCGCTATTGATTATTGTGTGTGTGTTTTTGTGTGTTTGTGTGTTTGTGTGGTCGTGTGTGTGTGTGTGTGTGTGTGTGTGTGTGTGTGTGTGCTTCTGAGTCAGTGACCTCATTTTATCCACTACCCTCTTTCTCTCCTCCACCTCTCAGTCACAGAGGATTTCACTGACAAAATATGTCTGTGGCCTAATTACAGTTTTGATTCACGGTCTGTCTTGTGATTGCACAAATATTAACACAGAGAATCTATGCTGGCTTACAGGCAGCCCCTGGAAATGCCCCAAAAACTACTCCTACTGCACCTCCCCAGAACACACAACCTGCCATCATGAAGCCCACAGAAGAACCACCGGCTTACTCACAGCAACAGACTCAGGTATTACATTACAAAAACATGTTTTTTTGACTGTACATTCAATCAGATGTAGTTTTCTTTTGACTTTCATTTGTCCAGGCTAGACTGACAACATATTCTCTCAACATTGTGTTTCACAACACTTTGTTTTTTCTTGTTTTTTTCTTTTCTTCTTTTCTTTGCTTCTGGTTCACCTTTCCTCTTGTCCTTCATATACTTATCTGTACTCTGATGGCCCAACAGCGGCGTAATGAGGTACTGTCTATGTGTTGAATAGTGTGAATTCATTTAATGCCCTTTTCCCACCTGTAGCTTTCTACTCACAGTGCCATTTCAGAGCTGGTTTAGTACTAACTGAAGCAGACAAGTGACTGAACAGAAGTAGCTGATGCTTTTGTATTTGTAACCTGCCTGTTTCCTGTTCTAAAATAACACACCTAAGCTTACCTGAGTGGAAAAAATCATCATTATTTGCCATGTTAGACATCATAACTCCTGTCAGATGTTTGGGAATTAATAAGATCATCTCTGTGTGAATGTTAGGACCAGGCACGTGCTCAGGCTGAGTTGTTGAGAAGGCAAGAGGAGTTGGAGAAGAAAGCAGCAGAGCTTGACCGTCGGGAGAGAGAGTTACAGTCTCACGGAGCTGCAGGAGGTCAGTCAGTCAGTCAGTCCGTCCATCAGTCATTCACTCTTTTCACCCACATCCCCCCTTTGATCTCAGAGAGAATTGGTTGACTGGTCGTTCATATTCAAAGCAACACTCAATGATGTTCATGAGACTCATGAGAAAGTTGATGTGTTACCATGACAGCCACCGGTTCTGGAAGTTTTTTTCGCCATGCTGTGTTCCCATTTCAATTTTTTTTTTAAACAATATCCTCAATTTTTATTAACATAGAAACACCAGCTTCAATTATTTCAACTTTGTTTCTGAGAAATCATGTCTTGTCCATGGTTTTGGCATGGCAGATGATTAAGAATACTACAATACCCATAGGCCTCAGCTGCCGTTGCTATGGAGAGGATGCCTGTCAGAGTCGCAAATCAGAGGGGTAATGAATTTAGAAGTCTTAGTTGTTGAAGAAACAAAACACGGCACCGTAGTTGATGAATTCACTCAAGATGACCCAGAAATTAAAACCAAATCGACTCACGCTGCTGTTCGAGGAGCAGCAGCGTGAGTCGACAGGAGAGTTTCATGCCAATCCAAGCCGTAGAAGTGCTCAAACTGTGAGTCAAATATTACATATACCAAAATAAAGTATGTAATGACTCTGAAGTATTTTATCTGTCCTTTTATATTCTATTTCATAATTTGCACTGTAACTGTAAGTAATACTCAAAACATTATAAAGAAATAGGTGCCAGTGAATTGAGTAATGGTTGTGTTTACTGGGTCAAGTCAAGTTTTATTTATATAGCTCAATATCACAAAGGACAAATTTGCCTCGGGGGACCTATATAACCTTTACTGCATGTAACATCCTCTATCCTGAGAGCGTTGATTCAAATAAAAATAAAAACCCTTTAACGAGGAAAAAAATGGAAGAAAGGTGAAGGGAAGGTACAGGGTGAATTCATGCGTTATTAAGTGTCTGTGTGACCATCCTCTAGAGTCAGTCAGCATGTCATGACACAAAAATAAGCTCCTAGTACACCCTTTTCACTGCAGACGTTTTGTCTTGTCAAAGCAGGAAAAGCACATTAATAACATTATCGATGGCTGCATTGTATTTAGGTGAGCCAGTTACAGGGTTCTGGCATTGTGCATGCTCACTCACTCAGATGGCTTACTGGGACAGTTAATGGAATGGAGCCATCGTTAATGTTATTATTTACACCTGTGGTTCTCCTGCTGTCAAAATTTCAGCTGTGAAAAGGGTCCATAGAGGAAGGGCGAGCTGTGCTCTTGAAAAGGAAAAAATATAATACAGAATATATAATACAGGAAAAAAAATCTTTGAGCACTATTCACTATAGCTTATATTATAACAAGGCATCTTGAATCTGGGAAGAACTTAGGTACAGAAAATAGTTACAGTATGTTAGATATTGTGAGTATCAGCTGTAAGATAAATATTGAGTATGTTGTATACTATACAAAGAGGTGTGTAATTAAAATATAAAACTATTTGGCTATTGGCATAAAATAAAAAGTCAATATTTTTTGTTCACTCACTCCCATACCTCATATATTTTATTATTTTAGGATACGGGTCTAGTTATACAGTTATACAAAAATGCTTAGACAGGGTTTTCAAAAGGTTTCATTCTTGCTCCTATTCTTCCACTCACAGTTGATGTTGTGTTTATCCTGCACGTGGCATAGACATCATCCAAACACTGCTGTCATTGTCCTCACAGGCCGCAAGAATAACTGGCCCCCACTGCCGGAAAAATTCCCCGTTGGGCCATGTTTCTACCACGACATTGCAGTGGACATTCCCATAGAGTTCCAGAAAACCGTCAAGATCATGTACAATCTTTGGATGTGTAAGTGGATTCCCCAAAGAACAGAGAAGCCACCTGCTCTGAAACATATCTTTATCACAAAAAATGACAACACACTTGTCTGCTCATCTATCACGAGGACATTAAAAACAGAGACGATATTATTAATTTTGCTGTCCCACTGTGTTTTTGTACTCAAGTGACAAAAGTTTTTCATTTTGTTCTTTTTTTTCCCACCAGTTCATGCAGGCACGCTGTTTGTGAACATGTTTGGCTGTCTGGCCTGGTTCTGTGTGGATGCCACCCGTGGTGTAGATTTTGGCCTGGCCATGTTATGGTTCCTGCTGTTTACCCCCTGTTCCTTCGTCTGCTGGTACAGACCGCTTTACGGGGCTTTCAGGTGAGCAGATACATGTGAATATAAATCAGCTTCTGCAGTAGTAAAAAGATGCAGATGCATGTCTCTGTGGACATCCACAATATGCTGATGAAGCTGTAAAGGCTGTAATTGCTGTATGAAACAAGACAAGGGGTAGGTAGTTGACTTTTAAGATTCTTGGGGGATTGCAGAAGCTTATTCTTGATCCTCGTCTCCTATTCTGACAGTAAACCTACTGAAAATCAAACCATTTCTGACCAAATCTGACCTCGTCCTTTAGGTTTGCATAACGTACCAGATAATTAGTTAATGTATGGGGAACAGAGTAGACTAGGACAGACTGAAGGAAGTGGAGTGGAATTAAAGGTGAAATGTTTGTGAAAGTTGAATAAATGATGTTTTATTATATTACTGGCCTCATATTGTTCTTTCTCACTACCTCATTCTCTTTCTCCACTACAGGAGTGACAGTTCATTCCGCTTCTTTGTCTTCTTCTTCGTCTATATCTGTCAGTTTGGAGTTCACGTGCTACAAAGTATTGGCATCACTGGCTGGGGGACATGGTGAGTATTGTTTGCACTTACTGTATTGGTCCGAATATAAGGCAGGGTTTTTTTTTCTGGAAATTCATGTGAAAAAGTGGGGTAGTCTTATATTCGGGGTTTCGACTTTTTCATGTAAATATACATTCACAACAACAGATGGCGCCAAAAATCTGTAACAATGAGCTCCTGACTGAGGCGAGCCCCAGGGGCCTGAAAGATGGAGAGACACAGTGATTGTCTCGAACAAACTGGCTCAAAAGTAGGCCAAGTTAACCCACAGCGGAGGAACAGTAACGTAACAAGAGTTGTCATCAACTCGACATCTTCACTGTCTCTCCTCTGCTGCGTTGAGCTCCGTGTGTGTGTGGAAGGGCAGCCCCGCCCATGGTGAAACAGAGGAGAGAAATTCTGCATGACCATAACTGACAGCAAAACGCAGTAGAGAGCCTCACACTGTGTAATTTAATCCAAGTTGTCAGTCTTTTTCCAAAAATGAGTCTTGAAAAAGGGGGGGGGTCGTCTTACAATCAGGGTCGTCTTATATTCAGGCCAATATGGTACTGATTCTGTACCTCTATGAATGTACTGGATTTCACTCACGTTGTCATTGTTCTGTTCTATTCAGTGGTTGGATCGCAGCTTTAACTGGTCTGAACACTAGTATCCCAGTGGGCATCATCATGTTACTCATCGCAGCTCTGTTCACTGCACTGTCTGTGGGCTCACTCATCATGTTTAAAAAGGTAACACACTCACAGACTTCTCCAACATGTCGGCACCAGTCGCTGTGTTTAATAGATTGTAACTGAATTGTGTAATACTGTGCCAAAGGTCTTGTGGTAGATCGCTTAACTCGATTTCAACTATTTTTTTACTTCTCTTTCTAGGTGCACGCACTGTATCGTACCACTGGTGCTAGTTTTGAAAAGGCTCAGCAGGAGTTTGCAACCGGGGTCATGTCTAACAAGACCGTTCAGACTGCAGCCGCCAACGCTGCAGCTAATGCTGCGTCCAATGCTGCCCGCGGGGCCTTCAAACCTCATCCATAAACTGACAGTCACATATATATATATACACACATGCTCACACATACAAACATATGCACACACAGTCAAAAGTTGGAGATGCACAACTCTGGACCTGCTGGTTCTTAGATCAAATTGATTCTATTTATGAAAGTCGCTATGCTAAGATTGCCCTGCACACTTTGCTAAAAAGGTGTAAAGAGTCAGAGACTAGATTTAACAGAATTACAGGCAGATAAAGTGACCATAGTTGTCCATCTTCACTTACAATCAAATATCATTAAAAAACTCTCCTACATCCACCCTGTCTGCTTTTCAGTCAGGTGACTGTCTGCTCACATCCCTCGAAACATCAACTAAGTGACTCAAGGTTTGTTCCCAGTGTGTGTGGGGATTTCATCTCACACTCTCTTTACACACTCCTTCGCTTTCCTTGTTCTGTCCCCTTGAGGTGATCCTAGGCCGGGCAGAGGTGGAAGTACTAGCATACCTTATTTTTGTCATGGTGATGATGACCTCCAAGCAGCTTTCCGCCTGGTAAATACAGGATAGAGTCATGAAAAGTGATAATCTGACCATGGTGTTTTGCACATATTTCTATTTTCTTGCTCACATACTGAAAGTACAGTGCATGTTTGAACGGGTGGGCCTGCGTGTGAATGTTTAATTCACTGTAAGAAAATTGTGGCTCTGGCTTGTTTGTTTTTTTTTGTTTGTTTTTTTTTAATAATCCAGTGCTTGGTCATTGAGACCTGAAAGGTAAATTGTACCTCGTCATATATCAGCGCTTCTATTCTGAGACAAATACCATTCTGATTATGGTAAAACCTGATTCATATAAATAGGAATATGTCTATATGTTCTTATTTAAGGGCCTTCCCGCAGCGCTCTAGAGACAACTGTCAGTTGAACAAATATTCCCACTCTGTGTGCTACTCTGATTGGGCAATGTGTGATGTGTCAATATTTCTGTGGCTTATTAAGATTTGACAGCATGGTAATGACGTGCATTTTTAGCACACTCAACAAGGTAGCTGTTTCTTTGGCAAAGTCATTCTGTCCACTATTAGCCTTTTCTCTGGCTACAGGGGTCGCCACTTCGGCGGGAATGCCTGCCTACGTAAATTCTCTCGGTTTCTGTGAGAAGTGAGCTGTAAAGTTATTGCATGTCCCGTCGGCTGTTTGACTGATTTGATGATGTACGGATCTATTTGTGAAGACGCACTGAACACCCAGGTCAGGTCACCGGTTCTCACCATAAACCTAAAAGAGGTCCAGTCATGTCCTGGTGCATTAAAAGGGGGGAAAACTTGAGAAATATTTGCATTTTTCTTCATGTATGTGTGACATTAACAGACTACTATGTGGCTCTATCTCAGTTGTTTTTGTAGCTCTTCACACTTGGTTAAAAACTAACGCTGCTATACATTTGAGAGCCGCTTGGTCGTGGCCTCCTGCTGTCATTTTTCCTTCTGAAAACACATATCTTACTGTCACCAAACGGAGCGAGAGGGAGAACTGAGAGATGTGACCTTGCCTTTTCTCACAGAGGATGACCTGGATTAACACACATACATAAAGTAGTGCAAACATTGATACTATGTTTATGTAAACTACACAGACTAATTGTCCGTTTGCATTTTTACAGACAAAAAAAGTCAGTCCATTGAATTTCTTCTTGTCAGTATTGGAGTATTGGCATCAGAACTTTCATAGCCAAAATGAACATTAAGCTAAGACAGGAGTGAAGCACATTTAGTGATATCACTCGTTACGTTAATTTATATACAATGATAATAGTGTTATTCAGCACAAAGTTGTACAGACTTGTCACTGAGTATATGGATGTGGGTCGCATTTGTGTCGTGCTTTAGCACTTCTCATAGTGGTGGTGAGTGTCTGAAGATGTGCGTGATAGATGACTGATGAGTGGTACCACTGTTATTACAAATGTGTGGGACTGGACATTATAGTGGAGGAAATACTCCTGTGAGTGTAACAAAGTTGAAGGTCAATAATTTGAAATAACGGGCCTACATCTTGGCAGTATTTTTTCTTGTTTGGAAACATTTTTTTTGTTTTAAATTCATTGCACATTTCTTGTTTTACATTGAACTTAGTGCAGAAAGCAAAATGTTTTTATTTATGGTGTAATTTAAGTTGTTTGAATCTCCGTTTTATTTGGTTTGATTTTACATAATGTATTATGTTTGTGTGGTTTTTGTAATGACATGATCATAGCATCAGCTAGATTAAAAAAAAAAAAAAAGTGTTCAATGTTAATGACTTTGCAACTTGACCCTGCAAGAGTTGTGCTTGTATGGATGAGGATCTATGAATGATTGTTATGACAGGAAAAAAAAAGTCTCCCTCAAGTGTTATTCTACTGTATGTCCTGAAAAGCTGTGAGAAATCTACCAAATGTCCATATAGATTTGTTTTTAAATCTTGGTCTGTGATGTGTTCCCTTGCCATGTTTTACTTATATTACACACACACTTTTTTTTTTTTTTTTTTTTTGCTGCGTACACCCACATGATTCCCATGTAGCTATAGTTTTAAACAGTTGTCATATGAAGCCAAGCCACAGTGGGTAATCTCTTGATGTATTTGGCAAGCTGGTCTGCAGTACAGAACGACGAGTTTTAAGTTTGCTGACACATAACTGTGTTTTTGACCTGTGACCATGTTATTTCACTGAATCAGAGAAGAAACTCATTTAAAAGGGACACTTGTACATTTTGTAAAGTTGAAAATTTGATCCCCATAATCAATCACATGTAAAAAGAAAATGTAATGCACTCTTGTCTGGCCTTTGTCGCATGTGAAATAGTTTGAGTTTTGTATATTTATGGTATTAACATGAAATAAAATTTGAAAGAAATATTTGTGAACTTATTTTCAGGAAACTATTAAGTAGTTACACAACTTGTATCTGAGCTTCTTATCTGTGTATATCAATGCAAAAAAAACTTCAAGTGAAGGCTTGTCATTTTTACTTACAGCCATAGTTTCCACATGATATTTGCTCAGTATCAGTGGTATAAGCCAGTGGTTCCCAACCTTTATGGCTTGTGACCTTTTAAAGTGAAGTAATGTATACTCACAAACTGTTGTCACAGGTTGCATATGTATACTGTATGAGTTGCGGGCAGTTTAACCAAAAAGTGATGTTCCCTTTTCAAACTTTTTAGTTTGGATTGTTTTGGCTTGAAGAAGAAAAACTCCAGTATTTAACTTTAAAAAAAAAAAGTGTTTGAGAAGTCAGAAATAAATAGATAATGTTTGCAGAGGAAATATGTTTTGTCTTCTTTACAATCATATTGAAATTCTCTCAGATTTATCTTGCAGTGAAGGAGGGTAGAACTGTGTTAAGAAACTTGTCTACATTTCATCTCTAGGTGTCAGTGTTTCCTCAGAAAGTTTCTCTTAAACAGCAATGAAACATGGATGTAGGAACCTACTGTATGCACATCAGTGTAAAAGAGAAGTTTTACACATGTTTCACAGACATATTTACTAAAGGACTGGTTTATTTGAGTACAAAGTATAGACTATTTCTCTCCACAAACATATCAACCTTTCATACTTGCAGCTCCAATACGATGTGCCACAGATGCTGTTAACTCTTGTTAATGTAACAAAAACAGCAGACAGTCAACATATTAATTTAAGCTCAGACAGACTAGAAATGCTAGGTAATACAATTTCATGTTATGGTTTCACTCATCCACTCGCTTTCACAGCAATTATTGCACATCTCATCTACAATGAATAAAAGCAATCACATGAATCATGTTACACTTACAGCGACTTATGGAGCACAGTTGAAAAAATAAAAACATAAGTGAGAAAATACATGAATTAAGTGCAAAATAAAATGGCAGAAGGACACCGCAGTGGCAACACTGATCAACTGTTGGGAGTTTTTGACAGGCTTTTGAACTTTTTACACATTTTTTTCCTGTCTTGGACCTCTTTACAAAGACAGATCTTGTTTGTATGGCTCTCTGCGTGTCATAAGGTAGCTCATGATAAGCTGTAGCGCAGCCTGCTTTATCTCGCTGTGAGCAAACATCCCCCTCATGAAAGCTTACCGCAGTGAAACATATGGCGAGTCTCTGTTCTTTTTCTGCACACACGCCAGTTATTAAGCTACAACAGACCCACAAACAATCCATTTAACAGGGGGAACTCCCTTTGAAGTGAACAATCCCTTAAGTGGCACATCATAAGTTGTGAGGAGTATTACTATCCTGCTGTGCCACAGAACCAGAGCATATGGAGATTTAGGAACCTCGACAGTTAACGTCTATCTCGCACACAGAGAACATATGCAAGCTGTTGTTGAGCATTTTAGTGGACACATCTGCTACTATTCAGTGGTTTTTTGAGGTTTGCAGGTGAATAAACATCATAACAATGTGTTGAACCTGTCCACAGTAACACTAACAATATATCCACTACCAATATGATCAACTAACCCCCTGCTAATTAAGTACAGTGGTTTGTTTAAAGCAAGAAGTATTAAACATTATTTTGATGAGTAAACAGGTAATGTTCCTTAGCTTGCTGCTGTACCAAGGCCTTTTTGTTTAACCTGAAGTTGTGTTAGGAGACTAATATGGGGTTTCCTACTTCTTGGTAAAATCAGGTAGGCTACAGTGGTTTTCAGGACATAATACCATGCCTCAAGATTTTAAAAAGCTGTTAACAAGTTTCTGTTTTGTCAACAATCAGCTGATTTTATTCAGGCTATCATCAGTCAAGAAAATCATTCAGGGAAATGTCCATCCTCCTTCCACTGAAAGGAGCAGGTGTCCATATCAGAGAAACTGCACCGAGGATGCCTTCATTTGTGAAGGCTCAGAGCAAGCAGATCAGACTCTTTCCCTCCTCAATCTCCTCCTGGACCTTGTCACTGGAGGTGGCGATCTCAGCCTGAGCGGACAAAACGGCACACAGGAAGGTGGCCAAGGTTCCTCCTATTGCTGCGTAGAACGCCCAGCCGAGGGAACACAGAGCTGGCCTGAAGGGCAAGGCCTCGGAGCCGCAGTAGCTGATCACTTTCTCTGAACCCCAACCAGCAGGGTATAGCATGAGGCCCACCATCAGCAAGAGGCCTAGAGGGAGAAGAGACGATGAGACGAGGGGTTTAGTCACGTAAGCGTAAACATCGGGGCTGAAAGCACAAACAGATCGCAGTGCAGCTGGGAACACGGTGACTCAACACTGGTGAAGAATACATCTACTTTTCAGCTGACAAGCATTTGATTTGCGATGAGAGGAATGACCCCATTTGACCGCCCCCCTACAGTGATGTCACATAATGATAGATCACCTGGTTGACAGGCCCCTCCAGCCAAACACACCTGTGGTAGTTTGTTGAAACATGTAATAAGACTTACAGAAGTTTTGGTTGGAATATCTAACTGTCAACTAGGAAAGGAGCGATGGAGCAACACTGGATGTTGGCAACTTCTAAACTCAGATGTTTCAACTTGTAAAATAAATAGCAACACTGAAATTCCCTTAAGGCTATGGCATGAAGATAAAACCTCACTATGCCTGCATAGACGTGTAACCACTATGGACTTTATGTGCAGATTATTAGCATTAGCTTAGCTAGCAGGAAAGATGTAAGTACCTACTCAATTTCTTAAGTGTGTCCATCTTTCTTCCTTGTTTTTCTGACCTCAGTCACTGAGACACAGTTTAGATGCTAACTGGGAACTATGAATGTGTAAACCCAAAGGCAGCACACAGAAAACGTTTTTGACTTGCATATTTAAAAATGTGTGTATGTTTTTGATTTTTAACGTGAAATCATATATAATAACATTAATATATTAAAATGTACAAACAGTTACATTACAGTTTGTTCAGTTTTCACAGTTGTCTTTTAGTTTTTACTTTACGTAAACATGTATTTTATAGAATCAAAGTAGATTATCCTCATCTTTGTCTGTGTTATATTAAGAATCGAGTTAACTCCCATATGCACAGTATGAAGTATTAAAGTACATTGTACTTTAAGGTGTTTCTTGGCCTAGTAGTCTAGTATTGAATACCACTTAATTGCAGTCTCCAGTTTAATTTCCACTGGAAACATTTGTGGCACATCATCTCTCTTCCTATTTGCTGTCCATAAACTATTGAATTAAATGCAAAATAACAAGCAAAATGCCAAAATAAATCTTGTACATTGAACTCTGAATGGAATTTATTTTCTGATGAAAAGTTGCAACGGAGCAGTTTGTCTGGAAGATCTGGACGCAGGACTTCTTTTTCTGTAACAACACATACACCATCATCATCCTCACATACACACAGATCCATCCCTCACCTGCGATAGCCTGGAGCAGTCCACAGATGTTGAATATGCTTTTCTTCAGGATACTCTGGAAGCACAAAGTGAAGATGGACATACAGGCCACGACCCCAAGCAGTAACGTCCCCGCTGCCAGGAACAACATGGCAGCCTGCCAGAAGCCACTGGCCACTTCTCCAAACGTGCTGGCATAGGGCCCACAGCTCACCCCTCTTCCCCAGGTCCCAATGCGAAGGCAGCGGCTGTAGAGGCCGAGAGATGGCCGGTACTCCCCGGAGTCCACTCCCGCCCTGCTGACACTGGGGTCCGACCGAGGGGATCCCAGCAGCCAATCAGGGCTCATGAAGGCGATGAGCTCGGCAAAGGCCACCACGATACTGAGCAGCGTCCAGAGCATGGAGCGGCATGTCACAATAACATGGCACATGGTGTTTACTCTTTCTAATTGGCAATTGATAAAAAGTAAAAAAAAATATTCTTGAAGCCCTTTAAAGCTCCTCCAAGTGACAGAAATTTGGAAGTTTAAATTCCTTTCCTTACAAAGACAATAGTCCAGAAGGTTCCGTGTCCAGGCCCAGACGGCCTGCTGATCTTATCCTCTCTGAGCAAATGTTTTCCCTCTTCTCATGATTCTCCTTCCTCTCTTCTTTTGTTCTTTGAGTGGAGGTCCGATTCTGGTCATCCAATACAGCTACAATGCGCCGAAACAGCTTCCCTCAGCCATGGCACAATCAGAAAAGCACACCTACAGACACAGAGACATATGGAGGTTACAAACTGCATCAGTGACTCACAGATATGTAGTGGGAGTAAATGATGTGTACATGGGGGGAAAAAGGGCATTAAAGAGGAACAGCAGTGTGGGAAAGATGAACAGAAACTAGTTTCCAGCCACTGTGAATCATCAGACTCCCTTGTGTTTGCTGGATTCGCCACACAGGATGTTCAATTTGTACCGTTTTCATCTGAGAGACCCGTACTGTCCCAGGACATTCCCATAAAGAGTGCTACTTCAAATTCACTATCAGCCAGCTGTGAGAGTGCCATGAGCAACACTTCCAGATGTCTGTTGACGTAAAGCCAGAGTGCTCAAACAGTCATGATGAATCACAGGCATGCTCACACACTCATTCACATAACTGCTAGAGATAACAACGTTTATGCCGTCGCCATTTTGCTCATACTCGCCAGAACTTTGTGTGTTTGATTTTATCTGTGAAACGTCAGGAACTTTGTGTGAGCAGCTGTCAGCACAGATCAACACAGAGTTCTGTTACAGCATGTAGCATTCAACAGTAACACAGTGTAACAAGCCAGCTGCTGTGGCAAGAACACACATGACATCAACTGGAGCTCCATCATTCAGTTCATTTTTTAAATTATAGTCTGAATAAATTCAACAAATTTAAAGGGAGTGGTTATTGGCTTTATTGTAGCATTTTATTATATTATTTTTGATGCTGCGGGGAAAAATCAGATTTCTTTCTTCTCTTTTCAATCGCAATCAAAACTTGATTACAAATAGCATGTAACCTGTAACAGATGACACTGTCAGTGGTTAACTGTGTGAGTGTTTGTGTGTGTTTGAGCCAGTGTGTATGTGTCCCAGTCACAGATATTGAGACTCTGTTGCTATGTTATGATTCATTTGCTGTGGCCACACTGGCCTCGACACAGCCGTGGTCTCGTGGGAGCACGGAGGTTTCTCAAAAGCCCTCTGATGTCATGATCCAGCCTTATGATACACACAGGAAAATATGTGGGGTCTGGTTTAAATACAGCGGGGTCGTCTCTGCTGTCTTGGTGGACCTCCCTGTGTCACTGGAGAAGATTTTTTACAAGTCCGTGTATCAAAAAAGGTGGTGAGAAGCTTAACGGGTCTGTTTACCCAAATTACAAATTGGTTTTTTTTGCATTTACTTCTAGTGGTATTCAGCCATGTCGGTCTATATTATATGTAAGATGTCTGCTGCCAATACAGGTGGAGGTGAATGGAAATGTGTTTGTGATGTTCACAGCATTGAAAAGTTGCATTTAAAACATTCAACATTAACAGGTTGTTCCATAAACAATGTCCTGGTTTTGCTATGAGCAGTTCTCTATGAAACTAATATCTAAAGAAGAAATAGTCCCAATAAAAACTGTTCTAGAGCTTGACTGATACTAGATTTTTGAGGCCAGCTTAGAGCTGCAGTCTGGCTGCGGCAACTATTCTGATAATCAAATAATCAGTCATTTTTCATGCAAAACATTTTATGGTTCCAGCTTCTCTTATGTGATGATGTTCTGTTTTTCTTTGTCATATATGAGAGTGAATTGAATATCTTGAGGTTTTGGCCTGTTAGACAAATGAAGCAAATTGAAGACACCACAGTGGCCTTTAAGAAATTGTGAATTCAACATTTTCACAATTTTTTCACATTTCATAGACTCAACGATTAATCAGTTAATCCAGAAAATGATTGGCAGATTAATCCGTAATGGAAGTAGTCGTTAGTTGCAGCCCTAATTCCATTTTTTTAAGGATCCCTTAACATCATCTATTAAAGAATCATGACCAAAATATGTGCAGAGTACAATATTTTACAATGGGAAAATAAACATGTCAGTGCTCTTTGGTGGATAAATTAGCAAATGGTTTCTAAATGAACTCATGATATTTCTTGTAACTTATTGGCAAACATATATACCAATAAATCTTTTAGAAGGTAATATCAGCTCATAACATCAGTTGTGATGATGTATCATTCAGGCTCCGCTGTTGACAGCCAGGTCTGTGGATTATCCAGGGTAACAGGTAAACATGTTGCTGTTAAACATCACAGATTAAAATATATTCACCTCAATTGCTCTGGGCTGTAGGCGGAAATCTCAGAGACAGATTTAAAAAAAATAAACCTTCAGCATGGCTAGACACCAATAAAAGTAACTGAGTAAATATGTTTTTGTACAACGGGTGAACCAAACCTTTCAAAGTGTCTCCAGTCTGTGCCAGTGATGAAATGTGCCATAAATCAGGATTTGCCTGAGCCTAATGGATTCATAACTTTCACATAAAAGGGGAGGGAGGATTGTTAAACTGATAAGAGTGAATTGTTCTATCACGTTATCTGCACTAATTCTTGCTGAATGTGTCATCTTGTTGGTGATGAAAAGTTCAGCACCAAAGCTTTCATTAAGATTTACAAGTCATGCTGAGGCCCTAAGGGGAATAAGTGTGGTATTCGGTTATACATAACTCCCCCGCCACTCTCCGCTCAGGATGGTAAATCAACCCACCACATATGTAAGGAATGAGCACTGATGTTGTACGTTGTCTGATATGATTGGAGCCAGTTCAAGGCTTCAGACATTTCCCAGGCCATAAAATAAGAGTATTATCTCATGCAGCTAAAAAGGGCTGACTGATTCATCTGAATCGGGGTTGAATACGAACAAACCAGCAAAACTGGGTCATGATAACAAAATCATAGGCATGACAACATCTGAGGAGAACGTATGAGATTTGACACACTTAAGGTGCAGGTGTGAGTCAGTTTATCAGGATCCAGTTCACCTCATGGGTGTGTTTTCAAGTAGTTCTGCTGTAGATGATGACAGATTATTCGGTTTGAAAGACTGTGCCTCTAGTGTGCGCGGGTTTGCTTTGTCTTGAGTTTGACAGTGATGCCTATCTGTAGCATTCCCAGTCAAGTTCATCTCATTCCATCTGCTCTGCTTGAGCAAAATGTCAGTAGCGTGTCTCCACTGTTATTCACATTCTACAATTTTGCATCCTAATTAGAGATTATGTGAACACTCAGCCAAAATATACTGTCTACATATAATTATGCAGCTTGAGGATAAACTAAGAGAGAGTAAACTGGGGGAGTGCACTGCAGTTGATATTCATTTCCAATAGACTAGAGGTGAGCTGAGTGAAGTTAGAGCAACTGTCGAAATAAGATAATCAGCAACATTAGTATTCATTATCAGCCAAAAAGGAAATGCCAAAATAAACAGGAAGCAACAGTTTCTATCCAACAGCCTCTGAGGCACAGTCGTGCATTGTGAGGATGATCTTTCAAGATATCTTGTTTCAATCTAAACCGTCGTACTGAACACAGGTTTATTAGAAAAAGTAAAAAAGGAACATCCTACGAAACAATACAGAGTACAATATAACCAAGTTTACATTAACTGTGATGTATTTTAAGTGTGTTTATGTGTTTCAGGAGAGGTTGGGGTGCGCCCTATTCTATTCCAGTCCTTGAGTTCACTCCAAGCCTCGTCACAAACTATTGCTCTCCTAATGCTTATCGTGCTTATCACAGTTTCCATTCTGCAGTAGTTACAATGGTTTCACACACTTGCACTCACTCAACACAGCCAGTGTTTTAGCTCCATTTATAGCTACCATTAAAATACAAAAATGCAAAAATGTAGGTTTTTAAATCTGAAAGTATGTGTGTAAATGTGGACAAACGTAAGAGAAAATGATATTGTGTGTGTTCTTTTAAGCGAGCACACACTCATGCATGTAGTATATGTGTGCATGTTTGTTTGCATTGGTTTTTGTTTTAAGCCACCCAGGCTACAGTTTTAGTTTCACTGTGGAGTTTAGGTCTTATGTTTGCAGCTGATTACAGTCCATCCAGACCAAGCACGGTGCTGCCTGTTAAGACTACAATGCCCACAAATTAGCATCTCTGCCTCTTTAAACCACAGGGATGGAGCTTAAACATATCTTGTCAGGGATGGCAGCAAGCAGCTTGTGTGATCTCCCCCATCTTTTACAGGAAATCTCTTCACTCACACCTCAACATGGCTTTCTGTAGTCTCACCAAAGACTGTGCTCAGAAGGAGATAAAAACTTGAAAGGGCTTTTTCTGCTGGGTTTAAGAGAGGGCACATATGAAGAGGTATGGTAGCGATTTCTCACGTTTAAAAAAAAAAGATGCATTTAAGGTGAGAAATGAGAGGGCTTACAAATGTATCTGCTAGCAGAGACTTTTTGTGGCTAACACGAAACAATACTGTTTCTAACACCCATGATAACCACAATAACAATGTTATATTAACTCTGGTGGCTTAACTATTCACTACCAGCAAAATCTGCATTGTGCAAATTCTGCATAAGTAGACATCGGCAGATAATCTAAACATCTAGTATGTCTTTAGTCCTTGATTATTGAACTTCCTGTCATTTGCAAATCTGTGATTCTATTCTGCACATGTAGTGTAGTGTGTACATACTGCATATACAAAGTGTATGTGCGTGGGAGTGTATGCCTATTGCAGTGTCATTAAGCAGGCACAAAGGTCACTACATCCTGAAACTGATGAATATTTTCCGCTTGTTTGCTAGTTGTTGAGCAGACTTCTGGGAAAGTGCTTGAACAGCACTTCCTTGGCGAGGTCATGATTTTCTGTGTTTACGTGAGCGCTGAGGGAGGAGTATTTTACACTTCACGGCACATCAGACACTCTGAATTATGACTTATTCATAACCCGGAGACCAAGGCGCTGTGGGTGAGAGGTCTCCGCCTCCCAGTTGCTTTTGATAGATATGTATCATCATACTGTCAGATCTTTGTTACTGCAGCTCTCCATGTGCCTGTCATAGATATGTATCGTCGCCAACACTGATAGATCATGGAGTCTCATGCTTCTTTCGTGACTCTTCCGTGATGCTGAGTTAGGCCGATAATCCAGTAAATATGCTAGAAGATGAAAGATGAAAGCTGAAGCGGCAGTGAAGTGGTTCTGCATCTGATCTGGACCTGTTCATTCCCACACTGCTCTCCTGTCCTGATAGAAACCTTGCCTGCCACGCAGAATTATATGCATGTACCAGTCAAGGCCTGAAGCCAACTTATACACAGTCTTCCAGTCTTCATTCAGCGGGCCAACATGAATAGCCTCCTTGCTGCTATGAGACAAACTTTCTCTCATGGAATTTACAAAAAATACAATCCACAGGCCAACAGCCAACCATGTGGACTACAAGTTTGGCTGTGAAAACCTGTTGGCCAAGCAGCCCGTATGGTCAATAAAGTTTCTACTAATGAAGCGTAAAAACAGTTTGAGCCAGAGCCTTTTTGAAGTCCCAGACAAAGAAGCAGATTCGAGGCATATGTGGGTCAGTCAGTTGGCCGTTAGTTAGAGGAGGCCGTTGTGTAGTAAATCTGGAGTAATTGGTCTGAGATACCAGCAAAGGCGCTGGTAGCATGCCAAGATGCTGAGGTAATGAGCGCTGGCCACTGTAGTCTGCTCTGGAGGGTGAAAGTGGAAGAGGACTGAAGGTGGGTGGTTGAAAAGCACAGTTGACCCAGATTGTTCTATAAAGGGGAGGTTAGACCTCGCCATTAACATGAGTTTGCAAGACACAATTCCATTCATGGACATGCATTTACCAATTGTTAGAGATCAGCTAGAAATGCTTTTTTTTCTATAACAGGAATGACCTTGTCCTGGTTTAGAAAAGGTTATTTGAGCTGGTGGATCACCCACCCAGATCAGATGACCCCCCAGTTGATCTGGGCTGGGAGGACTCCATTAGCTCATCTTTCTTTACTCAGAGATTCTGAACCAGAAACCTCAAATCAAGGCAATCTGTTCCCTACAGGCTGCTGCGCCTGGTCGGGTCTGGTCTGGTCTGGTCATGCATCTGGACCAGCCAGGAGGAAAGCCCTCAAACCAAAACCACATAAGAGGTTGTTACCATCACCATCTTCAAGGATACACAGCTACTCAAACAAGATGTGGACAGTGTGGGAGTCAGGCCACCGATGAGGGTCTAAATTTCCATTTGTGTCTGCAAGAAAATAAAAACCCCCAGAGATATGAAACTAGTGTGATACCAGCCAGAGTTGGACAGGACCAAACTCATCCCTCTTTCATAAAAGAATGCGAGCAGCCGAGTCGAAGTGAGAGAGTGAAGCAATGTAGCCTGAATGCTGAACAGACACCACCCACACAACGGGAAAACATCACACCCTCAACTCTTAATTTCAACATCGGTTTCCTATCAATCTTTAAGGAAAAGCTTCCTTCTTAAAATACACCATGGCTCTGTGAGACCAGCTGATGAGTGGCTGATATAAGAACAGCAGACAAGCCATGACATTAGCCAGAATATAGACACCCATGCCCTGAAGTGTTGACTCGTACTTTCATCACAGATCATTTATATGTACTGAGGAACAACAGATCAACACCAAGCTCTTTTTGCCCACAGCAGTCTGAAAGGCAGATGTGGTTACTTGTGAAACCTAAACCATATCTACCATCAGAGACGAAAAAAGAACAAAGCCTTTCAGACATAAAAGGTATGAGAGAAGTTACACAGAGCACTAATGAGTTGTACATTATGGTCTCCTTTGATTGTCACACATAAGCCTATAGCCTTAGGGAAGCAAAACCTCCACACCTGCTTTCACAGCATGCTTCACACTCATACAGAGACAGAGAAGAGATAGTGAAAGACTGATTCATGCATACAACATACAAAGCACCACAGAGAACAAGCACAAAGATGAGTTCAGTTTCCTCAGTTTACATGAGCTTTCTCAATCCTCCCAGATATTATGAAACAACCCGAGCCGCTGTGTTCAAGAGCTCTTTCTTTTTCGCTAACGATAACCATGTGAGTCGGTTGCTTTTGTAGTCCTCCATAAACAGCGACTGAAAGATCTGCAAGAGGAGAAAATGTTTCCCATGGATAGGCATGTACCACAACTTGTGTCTCATAACTTCAGCCAGTGAGTGATGGTGGCCGTCAAATGCATGTTTAGTGCTCCAGAGTTAGTTTAGATTTATTTTACAGACCCAGATTAAACATTATAAAACAATCCAAGATGTATAAAGCCATTAAACGTTATTCCCCAGCTGTGTATGAAGAGTGTGGAAATGCCAGCAGCTCTAGCTTTCAAATACAACCAGGGGGCCTGAGGTTTCGATGACAATGAGAGACCCCAAACTGTAAACAGCAAGTCAACAGTGAGAAGCCCCCCAACAGCATGCTGAAACAATACAGCCCACTTTACTGACGCACAAACACAAAAACAAATACACACCCATAAACTGTGAGAGGTGCCAGCCTGTGCTCACTCACCCGGGGTATAATTGCATCAAAACGCATGACTTCCCCAGGGAACATGGGAGCCAAGTCCATTTTTGTGTGCCTGTGTTTGTGTGTGCATGTGCCAAAAAAGCCTGAATAAAAAATCGGCCCTCTTCATCTGGCTCAACTCGACTCAACAAAGGCTGCACAAAGACGTGCCGACACTGGCCCCCCTTCACTCACTCTTCAGCTCTCAAAGACATGCCACCGTTGGCCCAGAATGCTCTCCTTCATTCTCAAAGACAGGCCGCTGTGGCCCCTAACCTATTCAATCTGTGCAACACCCAAGCCCCTCACTCCTTACGCTGACTCTGTAGTGGCCCCACAGCTTCTGACGCACAAAGCCCCCTCAGTGACCCTCACATTTCACTTGCACAAAGACAGGCATGACATGGCCTCGCTTTACTTCGTCTTCACTTCTTCTGCTCTCTAGTTTGTTACTAGAAGGTTTGGATGATGGGTGCACACAAGAAAAATGCCTTTGCAGCCCCCTTCACTGTGACTTTTAAAGGACCTCAGATGTTTTTTGCACATAAACGACTAATAATGCTTTTTGTTATCACCAAAGCACGCTGTACCATCATTTTTTAAATAAATTGAAAACTTGAAACTTGTTTGAGATACGAAGATAAACCATCACAGTGAACATTTTGTCTCCTTTATCTATCATTAGAGTAATATTGCAGTTATAAGCAGGGGCTGTTAAAAATATCCCTGTAGGTCAATCCACAGAATCTTCCATATATGGGATTAAGGTCAATTTCCAATAAGCATTGTATTCATAACTGAAAAATCATAAAGATTTCTTGCATTAAAGGGGCACTTTATCTATTTTCAATGAAGATAAGTTTATTCATCACAGGGAATATTACTCAGTAAACTGTTATTTCAAGTCCTCTGTGGTTTTGGATGAGCTTTTCAAAGTCAGTCTGAGAATACACCCCTAATTATGTCATCAAGGTTATCTCTGCTTGGGCTTGGAGACAGATTTTTGCATGGAGAGAGACATGGGTATTTACAAGGCAAGGGGGGTCTGATGAAAGACATTGGCAAGTACATTATGAGAATTGTAGGATTCAGCTGTTTAGTAGCTGCCTCTAAAGTTTTAGGTGTCAGATGTCATCTATGAATGCACCAACAAGGTACAAAGCAGGGAATGCATCTAGAGACTTGTGGTAAGCAATAATGTAAAGTTCATGCAATTAGTAATTAATAGGATGTTAAAAGTAATTTTTATGGTCCTTTAGGGTCTGCTATGTGGTTTTTAAAGAGACTGCGGATGTTCAACACTCTTACAAGCCAAAATCAGTCACAGAAGAGGCAGAGTGACTGATTTTTCTTCCACCAGATTGATCAAAATGACTAAAATGAATCCACAAGGCAGTGTTTGTAGTTGCTAAAACGAACAACTTGTTTTTTTCACCACTGTAAAAAAAATCTCACTCTGCTATCACTATCATCACCACTCCATCCAGTGACACATAACAAGTTTGCACTTGTTCTCTGGGGAGCTGTCAAAACTGATTCTAGGAAGCGAAGCCAGGTTAGGGCAATCACAGTAAAGTAAATTGCTGCATAATTAGATCATAAAATAACTCCTGCAATTTGCTGAACGTTAAGAATGTTGATTTGTAACGGCTTGAGTGTTAGATGATGGATTATTCCTGTTTCTGGAGGAAAGCGGTGATTCCCTGCTCTCATCATTTTACTACGGTTTGTCCTTGAACTCAGCTAGAATAAACACTGGACATTTTCCTGGTTTTGTTTAGTTTATGATAGAGTAGCACTTCCCCTCACAGTGAAGTGCGTATCAGGCAGAGCTCCATGGGTGGCTCACATGGACAGGGCCTCCTCCCTACACTTCAAGGACATAGGATTGTGGTGGAAAGAGAAGGCTGCTGGGCGGGCATGTGTGAAAGACAGATTAAGAAATAAAAATAAGATTAAAAAAAGTTGATGTGAAAAGATGATAAGTAGTCAGGCTTCTTGCGGAGGTGATTTTTGTGCTGTTAAGTCAAACTACAACCAGATGTTTTACCTGAACACAGAAAATGGTAAGATCTGATGCAACTGCAGATATTATAGTTTCACCTTGAAGCATATTGTTCCTTCTCCTTATCCACATCACTTCAATGAGACCCATTTCTTATGTATTTTTGGGGAAAAAAAATGATAAAATATCACCACTCAAATTGTATTCAGGTGGCTGCTTCAGCATTATCTCCCTGATAAAGAATCAATGACGCAAAACTTCTACTTAGAAACAGACTAATTGCTGCCAATAAACAATCCTTTTAAAAGAGATCAAAGTGCAATTTACCCAAGTAGCACGTCTTGTATGGTGTGTGTGTGTGTGTGTGTGTGTGTGTGTATGTGTGTGTGTGTGTGTGTATGTGTGAGGTGATAAATCAAAGTGTATTAGTTTATTTTAATGACTCTCTCAGCAACATGATCTCATATCTGCCACCTGAAGCCAAACAGGAGAAGGATTAAGTGCATTAAACACAGCAACATTAAGTGTCCTTGGCGCGTTGTCGTTTACTTACAGGAAGTCAAAGTGTAGAGATTTTGCAGGCGCAACAGTGAAGAAGCTGTTCTTTGTTTTGAAACGCTGGTCCTTTTCCCGGGGCAGCTCAGCTTTCTAACGCTCATTCACTGAGACTCCTTTCTTCAGGACGTTATTCTCTTTCCTTCTCCTTCGCACAAAGCCATCCCACTACCAGCTGACGTCGTCCTTTCTCCTCTTTTCTGCCTCTCTCTCTCTCTCTCTCTCTCTCTCTCTCTCTCTCTCTCTCTCTCTCTCTCTCTCTCTCTCCCTCCTCCTTCTCCCATCCCCCACCCCGTTTGTCAGAGAGAAAGAAGAGGAGGAAGAAAAAAAAGTTATGGGCTATGTTGAGGTGATGAGAGTGATGATGATGATGATGATGATGATGATGAGTTCTTGGATTCCCGAGATTTACCTTCCCATAAACTCCACCAACAAACGTGTCGAGGCTGATTTATTCAATTCCTCTATTCCCTTCGTTTCTGTAATGCAGTAGCACAGCGAGAAAGTGACTTTTTCTCACTTTTGGGAAGAAACGATCCATTTTCTTCTACTTTTCAGGCGAAAGTAGCACACACACTCTGAGACACTGGAAACCAACTAACTTGGAATATAAAATAATTACATATCTAGAATTATATCTAGAGGACCCAGTACCAAATGGTCAATTCACTAACCACATTATTTATAAGTGTGTAACAAAAACTATTAATCATCTTAAAATGCATACAATGCAGAAACATAATTATTTTTATGAGCACAATTAAATTTCATACTGCACTATTCAAGTTAAAGATTATCTGCTTCAAATTAAGTCAATAACAGGTGCAGATTTGCAGACATGAGTCAACAAGGACTTGACTACTGTAAGATTTGACTTATAACTTGACTCCCAAAAAGAAAAACACTTGACTTGAATCTAGAAAGCTATTTCAAGTCTCAAGTTTTGACCTGTAAATCCCCAAACGATAAAAAAAAACAAATGAATGAGAATGTGGGCTACATACATACCTGGAATATTTCATTATTGTGCTCATGCACTGAAAGGACTTGGTCTCAGCTATGTTAACACAGATTTAAAAGGACGCTGTTCAAGTGTTGTGTCCTTAACATTTAACAATGCTAACATTGTCAGCGTTCAGACAGGAGCGCCGACTTTTTTCTTGTGAAGATTTGCGGCTTGACTTGGATTTTTACATTTTGGGAAATACGCTTATGCTTTCCTGTCTTAATATTAAATATTGAATAAATATTAAGCTCCTGCCAGCAGCCAGTTGGCTTACAGTAGCTTCGCACAAACACTGGATACAAAGGTAACAAAGTCCGCCAAGAAGTCACTACACTCGGCCAAGAAATAGTCCGTCACATCCCCTCGTAAAAAACCACAACTTGTTGTTTCTGCACTTTACGGCTGCTATACAAGCTTCATGAGAGTGATATTGATCTACTCAGTCAACGCTCAGCAAGGAGGCAGATAAGTATATTACATTTCAAAACCTTATTATTACTATAAAGGAATTGGGATTTGACATAAGACATAAAAACAGCTCTGATGATTGGCAATAAAATCACATAGACAGCGGATCTAAAGTGTCTGCAGCTCTTGGTTATTTTGTCAGGGAACAAGGCGTAGTAAAAAAAACACCTTCCTTGTGTTTTTTATAGAAGACTCCAGAAAGGTTTTCGGACCATAATCTTCTCTGAGCGTGCTGTGTCTCCTCCTGTGGAGGAAGAACAGGGATCTCTCCTCTCAGCTCGCTCTGCAGGCAAACACGGCGCTGAACGAGCTGAGTGAGAGACATAAACCACACTTATTACACTGTGGTCTGTGGAACTTTGACAGCTCAGGGAAGACCGTCACACTGGGACCATATGAACATTTTGGGGAGGGCAAATACACTGCAGCAGGAAACAGTGAATGACATTCGGCCCTAATTGCATGTTTTGAAGGATTGTGTGGCTTGTAAGAAATGTTAAATGGTGACGCAGATAAATTGCTGGAGGAAGTCCATGTGGATCCTTGTGAGCTTTACACAATGACTTTTTAAGTCACTTAATGCTCCACATAGCAGGATTCATAAGCATCATTTACAGACCGGTTTGGAAACATATATTCATGCTTAGACAAGTTGGACTGTTGTGATGGTATTTCTCACGTTTTGGAGGTTCAGGTTCAGGTCATGCAGACTGAAGCTGCTCAGCTTGAAGAGAATTGAACATATCGCACCTGTTTATATGGCTTCTTGTGCGTCTTAGAATACTCTGATTTGCCTATAAATATGGTTTAAGACCAAAATACATCTCTCAGATCACTGGGAGGCAGCCTGCTAACAGTTCAAAGAGTCCAAACTAATCATGAAGAGGTTGAATTACTTATTATGGTCCTCATAACTGAGGATTAAAGACTTGCTTGATATCTGACTCACCTTTAAAACCGGGTTTCAAACTTTTACGTTCCCAGTTCCATTTAAATGAATCATAAGCACTACACTTTCATCCTGCACTCTCCTCTATTTATGTCTGTCCATTTTCTCGTTTTTAATTTCCTTTACACTTTTATGTTTCAAATTCCCTACACTGTATTTCTCTTTTTGATGTTTTTATGCCTTACAAAGTACTATGAATTACCTCTGTGTATGAAATGTCCTATAATTTGCCTTGCCTTACTATACATCACAGCATGGCTACAGATACAGTATTCAGTGACAACCTGCTGTAAATGTTACATGATATATAAAGGCTAGACATCATTTTACTTGCTGTATTCTGTACATTTCTTTTCTTTGTTTTATGAGAAGGAAGGAGGACGGAAACTCTGGTGAAAAGATTCCCAAGCTCCGTGTTGAGGTCTTGAACCTGTTCAACTCCATTTCTTCAGTCTTCTTGTGAAGCAATATGCATCCAAATCCAATAAACATGCTCATGCCAGTAGAGAAGCTATGTGATATTGAGAAAACTCAACTGTGAGTAAAGGCAGCTTGTGTGTGACTCAATGAAAGGCACT
The DNA here is from genome assembly GCF_963924715.1 of Thunnus thynnus. Taxonomy (NCBI): domain Eukaryota; kingdom Metazoa; phylum Chordata; class Actinopteri; order Scombriformes; family Scombridae; genus Thunnus; species Thunnus thynnus. Next base: position 27,453,039 of record NC_089518.1, on the reverse strand, counting down.
CCCAGATTTCTTCACTGTCATAAACATTCAGTTTATGACAGTGAGTGATGAACCCATTGATTCACTATAATATCACCGGCTTGTAATACAAATATTTAGACTTCTTCCTCCTTCTCATCAATGTTTCCACGCACATTCCTTTATTACACATATGATGAATTTGTTAAAAGTTTCCCTTCACACTGTGCAACTCAAACAAAATGAGCTTCACCACATTGGTATGCGGTGCATCTCTGTTGCATGATGTTTCTGTATAGTACAACCCATATATACTACAAAATCTTAAAAACAGCCACTCTTCTTCACAGCCTGTTAACAACAGCTCTCATTTCCTCTTTGGGATGCTGCAGTGCAGTTGATGAGTGCAGCTCTTCATGCCGCCCTCCTAACATTCTTCACAGCCTCAAACTTCATACTGTACAATTTGTCTCATTGCGCATAAGGTGCCTCAGTTCTCCACTGTGGCCGAGCTACTGTGTCATTTGGTCGACTGCCTTTCGGGACTTCCTCTTTCCACACCAGATCTGTCTGTATGTGCCGCCCTGGTGAGAACACTGTGGGAGGCAGAGAGTCTGTAAATAGATAAATGGTCATGTTGGTGCTCTGGTCTCAGAGGCAGGAAGATGTTCTTAGCTGCAGGGCAACTCCATGGGAAATGCAGACATAGCTGAGGAGACACTGGGGGAGATGATAGGGTTTCGGTGGTTAGAAGCTGTGGGGAGGAAGTTAAGCACTATGCTATGAAACCATTTTCCTGGTGCATGTGTGTGTGAAAATAAGAGATACAGCAGGGTTTTAAATATAAACTGTAGCTGCACTGGTTCTTAAAATATCAATAGATAAATTATGACAGAATTTTAAAACAGTGATGTAAAGATGTTTTTATTTCCTCACAAAAAATCCGCCTCGGTGTAGCAGAGAGCTCTGTATTCTGATTGTATGGGTGAAAAATAATAGTTAAAAGCTTTATTTTTGGAATATGATAATTGTGCATGATGCACCTGCATCTTAAGTCGTTTTCATTTATTCTTTGAGTTTCACCAATTTACTGCTGGTCATTTGAAACCTATATAGCTCATGCCTGATACATATTGATGATGAATGTACTAATTTAACCATTAACTGCCACACTGTTTCTGATCTTTGTGAGCTAAGTTCCAATTGCTCTTTATGAAGGAGATACAATCAATCATATGTATTGTTTTAATGAATAGCACACCTTTTTTTATAATAACTCCATCTCTGAGGCCAAGAGATAGAGAAAAGTATTTTTTGACTAAATTTGGATCTACAGGTACCTGAAGAAGTTAGACTGGGAAAACAAGTTGCTTGTAAAGGCTGTTATACTTTTTTATACTAGAGGGATAAAAGATGAGGTCTTACACTGATAGCACACATGAGACTAGAAGAAATAATAATGGCTGAGTGGAAACATTTGTTTACACTCAAGTTTCCATGTGAACCAATATTTCTCCATATAAATCACATAAATTTAATCCAAACATATCAGGCCACTGCATTAAATGAAAATGGGGAAGATAGATGAACAATAGAGAAAGTTCACAGAAATGTTCTGCTATCAAAGATTTTTTTGAAAGGACGTGATATTTTGTGGTTCTTGTATCTTCTTATTGTCCCAATTTATGTTTACATGATATACAGCATTTCCTACTGTATATAACTTAAGGAGGGAGATGAAAAAGATGGTACAACCACACAACAATTATATGACTGCTGTGTTTTGGCAAAACCCACTAATTCATCTCTTAGCCAGTGGTTAAAAGGTCTTTTATGTTTGCTATCTATGGAAAAATTAACACTTAAAGGGGAGAATACAAGGACTTTGAAAAGATTTGAGGATTATTTGTGAACTTCATGAAAAATAATCACATGGAGGATTCTTTAATACACAAACTCTATTTGTTTTAAAGTGCAAAGTAATGACTAAAGTAATGTACGCACAAACTGTACACCTTTTATAAGATTTCTTTAACATATGAATGAGATTTGAAACATAAGCACCATGATGACAAATACAAAACTTTTTAAAATACCTTGAGCTCATGTTTGTCCTGACACACACACACATTGCCAGTCCATGTAGAAACAATCCAGTTAATCAGGGGTTAAGCTGCCTCAGTCCAGTGAGGTAAACATAAACATACAGTAGGCAGCAGTGTGGTAAGAGACCTGGCATTAAGAAAAATGGAGAATCCATCATTTCTATTTTTGTTTTGCGGGTATTTCCCAGCAGTTTAAGGTTTGATGTTGGAAATGATGTCACACTGGGAGACACATGAGACAAAAATAAGGTATGACACAAAGGTGACACAACACTTTGCACCACAAAAACACAGTAAAGACAAACATAACAGGTCACTTAGTTCTCCCAAACAGAGCACACAGACGCTGCTGAGTGACCTTACAAGAACGAAAAGGCTCTGACGTGTCCGCTGTGACCATGATGGATAATAAAATTCTATCTAATTTAATGTTAAACAGCACAGGACTATTCCGTCTCTGTCTGTCGAACTCATAGGCATGCACACAAACACGCAAACTAGAGATGATCTTATAAGGTGATTTTCAAGCGTAACGTACATTGGCTTAGCTTTACAAATATTTGGACTCTTTGCTTATCCAAATTCTATTTAACTGACAACTCTTCCACTAATCTCAACATATTAATCACATAAGGAATGAACTAAAACATTGCAGCATCCCCTGACTCATTCCCATAAAATCACATTAAGCATTCAAACCTAACTAGCATCAATGATATTGCTCCGCTGTTTGTATTTCCAAAATAAGCATAACTTTTGGATACAGGTGACTTCATGGATTGTGTTTGGACAACATTTCTGTGGTTGCTAACAAACAAAAGAGAAACAGTGGTTAACTCAGTATGATATTTGAAGATGGTCACTCCTCAGGAATGCTCTCCATAATCCTACAGCTGTTTGCTTTACGTGATTTAAAATGCAGAGAATGTATACAAGGACATACAGAGAGCATTATGATGTGATCCAGGACCTGCTGTCCACACCACCACCTACTCAAGTCCAGGATTTTATTGGACTCATCTGGCTAATATTTGATGATATATTCTCCTGCGCTGATGATCTTTTATGTACATTCAAGTACGTGGCGGGCTGTGGCTGTTCACTTTTCTGCACAGTCATGCTGTGAGACTTTACTGTGAGATTAGAAGGAGCGGTTGATGGATAAGTTACTGTAAATGTACCATACATATTTGCAGTGTCGTCTGATGAACAGAAGAAATGAAAAGAAGGAGGTATTGAAAGTCTGTTTTTTTTTTATTGCAGTGAACTACAAGATCAAGGTGGTTAGTTTACACCACTGGTTCCCAACCTTTTTGACTTGCTTGTCGCAGTTTACATATGTCAACAGGTTGTAAGCGGTTCAACCAAAGATTGATTCTTTCTTCTCACATTGTTTCATTTGAATGATTTCTAGAGGCCATAAGAGGTTCAACTGTACAGTAATTCACAAGAATAGAATAAAACTTAATTGTCCAGCAAAGAGGAAAATTGCATGATAGACAAGAACATGCAACATAAACATGTTTGTTTGAGTTTGTTTGCTTGTTTATTTTGATTGTGTTCTGAAGCACTTGCTATGCGCAGAAAAAGTAATCTGTATGTTAGCTGATGGGTTGAGAACAAAAAATAACATTTTTTTTAACATTTCAATGTCTTACAATTAATTGGTAACACTAATGTGAATAGACATGTACAGTGACAATGTACACCATATGTATGTATGTTTACACATGACACACACACAACATATGAGATTGTTAAACATCTCACTCCCAAACCATCAGCATTAACAGGTTCTCCATCAGATTTTGGAGCCTGACTGCAGGTATTTGTTCCCATTGAACCACAAGAGCAGTCGTGAGATTGGTCATTGATGTTCACAGTTTGCATTCCAGTTTGTCCCAAAGGTGCTGGATGGTGTTGAGGTTGTGACTTTGTGCAGGAGAGTCAAGTTCTTCCACACTTGAATGGTCCTTGCTTTGTGCATGAACGCACTTTCATGTTGCAAGAGGACGTTCCTTCTAGGGTGTTCTCCAGGAGCTGGAAGCACACTGTTGTCTAAAAAATCCCGTATTTGGACTTGAGGAGTCTAGCCCAAAACAATTAAAAAAAAATAGCAAAAAGTCCACTAAAGTATGTTCATTTTGTCCATTTTGTGTATTTAGAAAAAAAAAGACACTGCATATACTGAAAAAAGTGTACTATAGTGCCCTCTTGTGTCTAAAATAGATATTATATTTTATCATTTTTACAGCCTTCTTATTCTTTCTTTCTATTAATTTTTTTAAAAGTGGGTCATGATGTGTGTATTTCAACCAGGTGTTACTTCTCATAACAGGTGTATTTATAGTCTTATGTAATATAACAGAGATAAGAAACAACACTACAAAGACTACTAGTGGGTTTATTAGGTCACAGAGTGCTCTCACTCTCTGTCACACACTCACTCAGTGTCTCTCTCCCTATCTATCTTTCTGTGGCCTACAAATCCACAAAGAATGGACAGTTTCAGCAGAATGTCTTCTTCAGCTTGAGCTGTGATTGGACCAGATGAAGGGGTGGAGGTAAACAGGGGGTTGCAGTGGCACAAGGAGTCCCTCTATAACAGGAGAGGAGAGAGTAAAGGAACACAGAAAACAGAGCATGTGTGAAGATTATAGGGACAAAAAAACCCAAAGAGGTGTGTTAGTGTTGGCTCTGCAGGCTCTTATACACATAATTTTCTGGTTAAGTGTCCTTCAACACATGGGAGAACTTTTACAAGCTTTATAAACACATAGCAGAAATACATTTTCAATAGCATATAGTTGCAGACCTAAGAAATCATCAACAATCACTATTACAGCATTATCATAACTTGCAATGTAGTTTACAATGCAAGTACAAAATCTGAGGTTAATTTAGGTTGTAACACAAACTTTTCTCTGCTCCATTTCTGTTGCCATCTGGTCAAAAAAGCATGTGACAACTTAAGAGTATTGCCAGCACCTTATCAGTTCGTCAGGAGTCAATAGTTAACCACAACTTTATCAGTGTCAGCTCAGGTCATTCACATTAGAAGTGTGTTTCTCCACAGGCTTGCAAACTTGTCACCTTATGCACCCTCTTCATTCAGTCTCATGCCTCGAATCTGTCCCTTTTCCCAGCGTCACTCCTGCTCCTCTCCCCCTTCTACCACTCCAGCTCCAACCCGCTGTGAAGGGTGCACAACCCCCACTTGACATGTTCAAGTTCCACCCCCTAACCACCCATCAGTTCGTCTCCTTTCACCCTCCGCTTCAGCCTTTGGTCCCTTTGCAACTGCACAGACGGCCTCAGTTCCAGCCACAGCCTGTGAGAACTAGTTGTGGCTGCAAAGAAAAAAAATGTCACCCAGTACAGCTGCTGGTCAACGCCCGATACTCCCAGTGGAATAGCTGGAATAGCTCAGTGGAAATGGGATATGGTACATATCCACCGTGTTAATAGATCTCATAGAACTGAAACTATGGTGTAACTTCACAAGGTCTTACACGTAATAACTCTTGTTCTGACTTTGAGACAAGAGAAGAGAAGGATGGTAGAGGAGGAGTAACAAATTGAGTTTGTCTGTAGAGCCCTTTATGAAAAAGAAATTGCTCGTTCTGAACTGTACTTCTTTATTTTCCTTCATTACGTGATAGATAAACCTTCAGACCAGTCCACATGATGTAATGTAGGCAGTGGGCCTGGTGAGCAACGTTTTGGTGCATTTGGAGCTCTTTTCAGAACAAGGTTGCGGTTCAGTGTATTCTTGGAATTTAGGATCTCTTCCACTTTGGAGATGTGTTGACTGACTCAGCGCTTCAGTGACACTTGACACATCAGAGTTATTTCTAACTTTACACATACATGCACACATACACACACACACACACACACACACAAAAACATGTGGTGACATGTCAAAAACTTACGTGCACACTCCTGCTACCCGAAGGAAGAATCTCAAAAGGTTCCTTTTCAAGTGTTGCCACTGAAAGTAAAACTATACCTTATAGTTAACAGTCCACTCCTCTCTAAATACAGCCACCAATGTGTGTGTAGTTTATAGTTTATACAGTCATCACTGCCCCACAAGTCTGAGGTACAACTCTTATTGAGTTTTTATTGAGTTTTTTTTCTCTCTCTCTCTGTCTTTTTGTTGCTCAGGTTGGTAACCACTCAGATGCTGAAGGTCACAGATTCTATGTCCTTCTTACTGTACCTTCACATTTTTCCTGTTTGTCTGAGAGTCCGTTTTTATCCAGACATAAACATTTTATGTAGCTTAAAGGCATAGCTTGACATTTTTGAGGAGTACCCTTTTTCTTTCTTGCAAAGAGATACTCTCAAATCTCTAACATAAATCTACGGCCATGAAAAAGTTAGCTTAGCATAAAGACTGGAAACACAAGGAAACAGCTAGTCTAGCTCTGTGTAAAGCTAATTAATGAAAACAATATCTCATTTGTTTTATAATACAAAAACAAAGTGTTACAAGGATAATTTGAAATTTTACAGAGGTAATGTGCCATACTATTTCTTTGCCCAGACAAGTGATTTCTTGGAGTCTTGAGGTTGCCAAGCAACCAGTGGGGACACGAGGAAGTCAAAAAACGTGCCAAATTGTCGTTTTACACCTCATTTTTTGCACGTATTAAGCAAACCAGACACAACAAATTTATTAGTGAGCTTTAGGGGTGCTAGTAGGCAGGTTTTGCTGCCTTTAGACAAAGCCAGGCTTGCTGTTTGCCTGTGTTTCCAGTCTTTATGCTAAGCTAAGCTAACAAGCTGCTAAGTGTAGCTTTATATTTAGGGTACAGACATGAAAGTGGTATCAATATTTCATTTAACTCATGGCAAGAAAGTGAATAAATGTATCTATTACTGTAAAATCCAGATTTCCCCTTTTATTTTTCCTTACATAGGAATAATTTTGGGATAACCATGCCAATAGTACCAAACATTTTGTATTATCTTGTTCCAACTCTTCAGTGACACTATATAATATCTACTCTGAGTGAAATATTCAAACTCCACCATTCCAACAAATGGAAATGTTCTAAATGTCTTGTGCATCATTTTATGCACAAACGGCTTAGTATTTGACGTCTTAGGAAACTTTGGCATCTCTAGTAGAACTAGAAATTAAGTTCTGTGGGTTTGAACATTACTTTCCTGCTCAGGATCAGTGTGTAATGACTGATCCACTGGTGAGAACAGGTTCAAATGGACAGTATATTTGCAAACAATATGTTATATAACAGCAGAATCCATTTTTAGGACAAATTACATTTTTATCTTATGCAGTAAACACAGTCTTCTTAGAGTGACTGTGTAACTCCACTACAGGCTGAACTACTGGTGAAATCCTATGATGAACTATAGATTGGAGGCGTTTTTCTGAACTTTGACTCTGTTGATAAACACCTTAGAGAGGCCTATCTGTAATCTCCCTGAAACTGGATAGACCCAGAGCTGACAGAACTACACACCACCACTCTGCTGAAGGTCAATATCCCCCATATCTGTGTGTGAGTGTGTGAGTGTGTGAGTGTGTGTGTTTGTACATGTTTTCATGTGTCTGTACGCAGTGGATGGAAAAAATAGGGACAGCAATGAAGACTGCGGGCAGGAAAGGAGGTGTTACTGGTTAACCTGAATAAACGCAATGATCTATGAATCCAGAGTAATACTGGTCCTACAAAACAAATCAGTCCAACAGGTCTTGGATTTAAGGAGAGCTGGACTAAAAGCTCTAAAACATATCTGTTTAATTCTGCAACTAAGGATTATTTTCATTATAAATTCCTTTGCTGATTATTTTCTCGATTAAATGCTTAATTGCCTGCAAAAAACATCAGAAAACAGTGAAAAATGCCACCAACTATCACAGCCTCTAAAGTCATAAAAATGTCTTGATTTTATCCAACAAACAGTCCAAAGATATTCAATTTAGTGTAATGTAAGACAAGAAAAAGCTGCAGAATCTGAAGAAGGTGTAGCCATCAAATGTTTGGTATTCTTGCTTGAAAAATGACTTAAACAAGTAGTCTATTATAAATAAGCACCGTCAGTCTTATCAGTCTTTTGTCTCAAGAATGCTTGAAATTTGACAGAGGTGCAAAACACAAGCTTATCTCTTCAGGCCTTTGCAATAGGTTCCACCTGTGTGTCTCCACTGTGGGTTTGTAAAGTCTTAATTGCATCAGATGTTTCACTGTCACATAAGAAAAACAAACACCTGAAGGATTTGATTTGATGTAACTAGGCTGGTTAATAAAGAGGTCACAAACATGTATAAAAAAAAATTCACCAATGAAGCTAACTCGCAGGAAACTATTTTAGGCACCAAAAGTAAACTCAAAGTAGAATTGCGTCAAAAGCAAAGTGTTTATTCTGGTGCTGAAGGTTAATACGAATGCTCTGGTCTGTTAAACTGGCATCTTTTTGATATGATCCACTGTGTCCCTCAATTTGGCAAACAGTAGTTTACAATAAAACACAAATGGTTTGTGAGTAAATTAATGTTTAAACTAGAGATAATAGTGGCCCAGATTGGTAACATAATCATTAAACTGAAATATCTCTCGTTCTACAACAAACCACCCTGTCCCTGTCTTACCTGTACCAGCTGCTAACCCATCTTCATTGATTTTTGCGCTAGACTATATTGCATAATATCCAAACAGACATGTGGCAATTAGACTTGGATTTGGCACAGACTTATTCATCCACCAGTATAAAACTGATGCAAAGCGATTCTCGGCACTGTTCTGGCCTACAGAGGGGTTCGCTGTTACCAAGTGCTTAGTGCTGCAACTGAAACGCGGGAAGAAGAGATGGCACCAGTCAAGAAGGTAAAACTAACCTTTCTGCAGATACGATTGTATTTTTTATCTCTTCGATATTATCGTATTCAGCAGGGAACAGAGAATTTGTTGATGCAGCATGCAAGGCCTTTACATCCTGCAATGTAATTACATACGTGGGTCACAGTTGTCCTTTTGGTCAATGGACTGTCGTGTTGTAAGGGAAATTTTGTCAGTGCAGTATATGTGTCAGTATATGTGTTTGTGTGTGTGTGTGTGCATGTGTGTGTGCAAGTGCATGTGGTTTGTGAAATAGCCAGACTAAAGCGGTCACTGCTGGGGAATCCCAGGATAAAAACTGCTTTTATCTTTGCACCTTTGTACCTGAACAGCAGCTTTTCTCACATAAACTCATACAAGAACATACAATTTTCACTGCACATACACATTCATCCACATTTGTCTCAACTGCTTTGCAAAACCGAATGTATGACAACACATCTGTGCTCTCACATCGCCTTCAACTCACAAGTTTTGTCTGTCTGCACTCCTTCTCACTTAATATTTTCAAAGATGTCAAGTAAGCTATAAAATATCAATGAGCTTATAAACCATTCAGTGTGCAGCTCTGGTTAAAAGTGTCCATGGATTCCTCTGCTCTCACAGGGTATCCTTGAACGTCTGAATGCTGGGGAGGTGGTGATTGGCGATGGAGGGTTTGTCTTTGCCCTGGAGAAGAGGGGATATGTGAAGGCTGGGCCTTGGACTCCTGAGGCAGCTGTCACTCACCCTGAGGCCGGTAAGCCAGACAGTACGCATGAACACACTCAAAAGCACAAACTTTTAGCTTTCATCTGACAAACCCTATATGTTCCCGACAGTGCGGCAGCTGCACAGGGAGTTCCTGAGAGCAGGATCTAATGTCATGCAGACATTCACATTCTACGCTAGTGATGACAAACTGGAGAACAGGGGTCAGAACCTAAGATTGACTGTAAGTATGCAACTATAGCACCTTACAGCCAACATGAGCAGGATCATGCAGATCTTGCAGGTTCCACTTTAACCCTTTATCGATAAACATGATGTGTATTGCAATAGAAGGAACTAAACTGAGCTTTGAACATCATTGCCTTGACTGCCTCATTCTTTCAGGGGGTACAAATCAACGAGGCAGCCTGTGACCTGGCAAGGGAAGTAGCCAATGAAGGAGATGCACTGGTAGCTGGTGGAGTGTCTCAAACTCCATCCTACCTGAGCTGCAAGAGCGAGACAGAAGTGAAGGGCATCTTCAAGAAACAGCTGGAAGTGTTCATAAAGAAGAATGTGGATTTCATGATTGCTGAGGTAAAAACACAATTCATTTCTTTTTGTTACGTGGGGAAAAAAATCATGTCAAAACTACTTTAATCTGATCATTGGTGGAACAAACGCTCACTGGTGACTCTGTTGTTTCCGTCATTGCAGTACTTTGAGCATGTTGAGGAGGCAGAGTGGGCCGTGCAGGTGCTGAAGGCCAGCGGAAAGCCTGTGGCTGCTTGTATGTGCATCGGACCAGAGGGAGACATGCACGGCATCTCACCTGGAGAGTGCGCTGTCAGGCTGGTGAAGGCCGGTACGTATTTAATCTTCTCTGAATTATCTAATCTTTTGGTTTTTTTTCTCTGGAAGGTCAGCTGTGTTACTTGACATGGCATTAATATTTCCTTCTGTTCTCCAGGTGCCCAGATTGTGGGAGTCAACTGCCACTTTGACCCTCTGACCTGCGTGCAGGCTGTCAAGATGATGAAGGAAGGAGTGGAGAAGGCCGGGCTGAAGGCTCACTACATGGTGCAGCCACTGGCATACCACACCCCTGACTGCAGCTGCCAGGGATTCATCGATCTGCCAGAATTCCCCTTCGGTAATACACCTTTATTTTTGGACATAAACAGCAACTACTGAGTAACAGTCTTGCAGCAATTGAACAGTGCAATTAACACAACTACAACTGTCTCCATTCTTTTCCTCCTGCTCTCAGGTCTGGAGCCCAGGATTCTGACCCGCTGGGACATGCACAAGTACGCCAGAGAGGCCTACAAGGTTGGCATCCGCTTCATTGGTGGCTGCTGTGGATTTGAGCCTTACCACATCAGGGCTGTGGCAGAGGAGCTGGCACCCGAGAGAGGAATTGTGCCTCCTGGCTCAGAGAAACATGGAATGTGGGGTGCTGGTCTGGAGATGCACACCAAACCATGGGTCAGGGCCAGGTAAACCATTTTTATATACAGTTAATTCACACTCTGAAACACAGAAAAATTTTCATCTGTGTGTAATCATTGTCTCTGTTTTTCTCAGGGCTCGTCGTGACTACTGGGAGCAGCTCTTGCCTGCATCCGGTCGTCCCCAGTGTCCGTCCATGTCCACTCCAGAGGGCTGGGGTGTGACCAAGGGCCACGTTGACCTGCTGCAGCACAAAGAGGCCACCAGCAGCCAGGAAATGAAGCACGTGCTGGAGATGCAGAAGAAGGCCAAGTCATCTGCATGAGCACAACAGAGTGAAAAAATCTAAGCAACAGAAAGAAGGACAGTTCAGTTTGGAGATAAAAAAGCACTTGTAACAGCGATGCTCCAGTTATGGAGTATTACTATGTAAACCCCAAAACAATAAACCTGAATTTATTACATAATTTTACGTGGTGTCAGTGTGAATTGAGTGTTATTTGACTGAGTGGTTCTGCAAGAAACACAAAACATTTAAGGAAAAACTTATGACACTTTAATTCTCTATGTCACACATTTCACATACACACTGATTTTGAAATGACACAGTCATCACTTGTAAAAAATAACTGCCTTCCATCAGATGTTCGATTTAATCAATGTGTTTATTCAGGGTCAGTAAAAGAGAAACCCACAAACTCAACAGGAAGACAGATAAACACACCAACAACCATAATTAATCCGGACTACACTAGTAACACACACACTCACAATACACTCATTCAGTTAAAGAGGGGAGGGGGAAGGAGTAAACATTGAAGTTGTGTAACTTTCCTCTTGCCAATCAGAGTAGGTCTCACTTAGACCCCTCCCCTACTTCAGACAGATTTATAGTGGCCCTCTGCCCCACTTTAATGTCGCTTCAGCCTCTCAAACTCTGAGCAGACAGGGGTCCACACAGCTGCAGGATTATGGCACCAGCAAAGAAGGTACGTGTGAGCTTTGTCTGTATGCAGTGTAGGACTGTCTTGCAGCGTCTTCATCATTTTTTGCGGAATGCAAAGAGTATTATGTGTGATGTGTAATTGTAGAGACTGAATGAATGAATTCCAAACTGAATCATTCTCTTGAGCACTTGAATGTAATTAAAGAGTCAGGTCACCCAAATTACAAAAAAAACAACAAAAAAAAACATGTTTTTTAAGTCAACTCAACTTCTCTTTTGAGAAATCTGTCTGAGATTTCCGCCTCCACCCCGGTTCATTGGAGGTACATGAAATTTTGTCTTTGGGGCTCACAGCATCAAAAAAAAAAAAAAAAAAAAAAGCTGAAAAATCTTAACTGCAACATGTCTCTCTATATAATCCACAGCAGCCTACCAGCCTTGAACACTTTTCATCACATTTCAACTATTTCCTCAACAGAAAGTTATTCCAATTAAAACTGTGTATGGATGGAGTAACCAAGATACCTCCAAATGTAACTGAGAAAATAAGGAGTTTTTTGTTATTTTGGTGAAATTATCCTTTAATGGATAAAAATCAGTTTGACATCATGAACTCAACTCATTACTGTGCCATTAGTTGATCCTCTCCTGCAAAGTGCCTCTCTTTTATTAGCAATGATGGCTTAACAATTTCTCAGGAGGTTGGAGAGGTTGCGGGGCACACTAGGTATTTATGGTCTTGTTTGTGTGCAGTGTGTATCCTGAGCAGGGGGCTTCAGACTTCTAATGCATTTTCTACACAACATGCCTGCCAACTGATTTCAAACATATTACTGGAATTAAAATGTTTGTAAATTTTGAATTTATTATGACCAATGCGAGACAATTTTATTTCTATAGCTCAATATCACAAATCACGCATTTGCCTCAGGGGACTGTACAGTCTGTACAGCAATAAAACATCCTCTATCCTACCTTAGACACTCAATTCAGATAAGGAAAAACTCCCTAAAAAAATTTTAATGGGGAAAAAATGGAAGAAACTTCAGGAAGAGCAGTAGAGAAGGGATCCCTCTCCAAGGACGGACAGACATGCAATAGATGTTGTGTGTTCAGAACAGACCAAGATGGCAAGATTACAGAAATACAGCATGGAAAAACAGGATGACAAAAATATAGATGAAATATAAAGGCATTTTGCAGACACAAAAATCTAAAGGGAAATGAACGTAGGCTAATCAGATTTTGGAAGTCTAAAAGGTAACACCAAGTCAAGCTGCCAAGCTTGTTAGAATTACGGTAAAAGGTGCAGGTCCATCAGTCATTACACACACTGCAGCTGTTCTCAGACATGTGCTGCTTTCTTGATGACCTGGGGTCACTGAGGGCAGGGGGGTCTGTGTCACTGGATTTGGAAAACCTCTGCGTACGAGGCATAACGCATATTTGTATTTATTTCAAGTGTCTATAACACTGGGAAGTGTTACTCTTTGACCCCAGTAGCTCATCTTTAAACTGACTAATCTGTACATTCATTTTTAAAAGTGCCAGTTGCCACCTGTTTTCATTATGATATTGCCTCCCTTACGCTTACATCAATCCATTGACACAGGGAATCTTGGAGCGTCTTGACGCTGGGGAGATTGTGATTGGAGATGGAGGTTTCGTGTTTGCCCTGGAGAAGAGAGGCTATGTGAAGGCTGGTCCCTGGACCCCTGAAGCCGCCGCAGAGCACCCTGAAGCAGGTGAGAACAAGACATTTTATCAAATATATTATTCTGCACCAACTTACAACAGCTTGTTGATTTCTCTGTGTAGGTGTTCTATGCATTTATCTTTCCTTTTGTATTATGTGACACAGTTTAAATGGATTCTCTAGTATGTTTGCCTTATGATGCAATTTGTTTGCTTTATGGTTTTTAGTGCGCCAGCTGCACAGGGAGTTCCTGAGGGCCGGGGCCAATGTGATGCAGACCTTCACTTTCTACGCCAGTGATGACAAACTGGAGAACAGAGGCAACAAGCTCACCTTCACTGTAAGTTAAATGGGACATCACCCAATTTTCATGGGAATAAGAAGTACATCTGTATCTGTATACCATCTGCACAGGTTGATAAGAGCTCAGCAACTAACCTCCGTGCCACTCAAGCCAGAAAATCCATTATAAATGTTAATCACAAAGTAGACAAATTTGAATTTCTTGTACTAGTATCAGAATTCTCTATTTGATTCCCTCTTGTGGTTTTGCCATCACTCTGCAGGGAGCTCAGATCAACGAGGCTGCCTGCGACCTGGCCCGTGAGGTTGCCAATGAGGGTGATGCTCTGGTTGCTGGAGGAGTGTCCCAGACTCCATCCTACCTGAGCTGCAAGAGTGAGACAGATGTGAAAGCCATCTTCAAGAAACAGCTGGACGTGTTCGTCAAGAAAAACGTGGATTTCCTGATTGCTGAGGTACAGATTTATTAAGAACATCTACCAGCTATAGGGGAAGCTGATTCCCCCCCCCCCCCCCCCCTTAATTTCTAACATTGCATCACCAGTTTTGTTTATTTCTCACGTGTTAAAAAAATGATTTGACTGACTGTTTCTGTTTCTGTCCTGCAGTACTTTGAGCATGTTGAAGAGGCTGTGTGGGCCGTGCAGGTGCTGAAGGAGACAGGAAAGCCTGTGGCTGCTTGCCTGTGCATCGGACCAGATGGAGACATGCACGGAGTGTCACCTGGAGAGTGCGCTGTCAGGCTGGTGAAGGCCGGTGGGTACAGTGGTCTTTACCCGTGAATAAAACTAATCTGTGTCTACCAAAAAGGGATAGGTCAAATACGTATTAGTTTATCTTCACTGGTTTTGAAATACCACTCATTGAATACTGGAAATAAATCTAAGAGAAGCATGAAAACTGACACTTAACTTTTAACATTTTCATAATTACTCATCTTACCTTCCTGTAGTGTGACAAGGCAAGATTTCCTAAGATGGCAAAGGCAAGATTTCTGTTAGACAAGAATAAAAGACACAATATTTTGAATTGAGACCAGCATACAGGCCAAAACTTGTCAGTTCCCTGTGCCAAAATGTTAACCATTGTGTGGAATGACAAAAATTTGAATGTCCAATCCAAACATGCTTTTATTCATTTCTGATCTGCAAACCTTGCAACCACAGCTGCAAACAACAGTTGGTGTCGTTTCTCTGACTTGTACATTTCTTTGCTTATCTGCAGCAGTCAGCTTAGACCATTGTCTGTTCTTCTGTAGGTGCCCAGATTGTGGGAATCAACTGCCACTTTGACCCTCTGACCTGCGTGAAGGCTGTCAAGATGATGAAGGAGGGAGTGGAGAAGGCCGGGCTGAAGGCTCACTACATGGTGCAGCCACTGGCATACCACACCCCCGACTGCAGCTGCCAGGGATTCATCGATCTGCCAGAATTCCCCTTCGGTAATAAAATACTGTGTATTTAATGTAATCATACTGTATCAAAATGACACCCTAAAAATGTGTAGTGCCTCAGTTTGCATGCACTCTCTACTGGTGTACTGCATTATACTGCAGCAAGGCTATAACATAAAAATGAACACATAAATGCACATTTTTACCACAAGCAACCAAGCTGCAATTAAATGTGTATAAAATCTAATTTTCTGTCAGGTCTGGAGCCCAGGATCCTGACTCGCTGGGACATGCACACATACGCCAGAGAGGCCTACAATGCCGGCATCCACTTCATTGGTGGCTGCTGTGGATTTGAGCCTTACCACATCAGGGCCGTGGCAGAGGAGCTGGCACCCGAGAGAGGCTACCTCCCAGCTGCATCAGAGAAACATGGCAACTGGGGTGCTGGTCTGGAGATGCACACCAAACCCTGGGTCAGAGCCAGGTCAGAAGCAACTTTTAAAACCCATTAATCTGTTGAATATCACAAATATGTTCCTAAATCCGTCAGGTGAGAAATCCTGTATCTTCAGCACCAGGGCCTGCTAACTGATATGAGTATTCTTTTCTTTTCGTCTCTTTTAGAGCCCGCCGTAACTACTGGGAGAACCTGAAGCCAGCTTCTGGTCGTCCACAGTGTCCCTCCATGTCTATCCCAGACGGCTGGGGTGTCACTAAGGGCCACGCTGATCTCATGCAGCAGAAAGAGGCCACTTCTCAGAACCAACTCAAAGAGCTGTTTGACAGGTCAAAGAGCCACTGAGTCAATCTGTTTTCTTCAGATCTGACAGTTGTGCCGTGGAGCGACTGACGCTGCACAGTGGTGTGCACTATCAGTACAAAGTGCTGCGCCTATAATAAACACAACGTCAGCATCTTTCACCCTGTTGACCTCAAGGGCCGGATCCTCACTTGAGACTGGCACTGTTTCTGTGCATTTGTTGATTGTGAAACTGTAGTTTATGTGAAGCCACAGTGGTATCTCAAGTTAGGAGTCGGCCCATGTAAGATTGGGACCCTTTTGTTTTCCATGATTCTGGACCAGTTTGTTAAATGAAATAAGCTCTAATAAAATGTGAATTGGTTACTCAACTGTTGTGATGTTTTCTGCTGTGGATGGCTAGTGGGATATTTTCTATTTCCATCATATGTGATGATCATGGTGCCATGCACACATTAAATGATTAGGCCTATGTTAGCGAGCTGTGCAGCAGTAATGATTATGATATTCATTATTTTATAGTTTTTTCTTGGTATAGAAAAAGAAAAAGAGACTGGAATGTCTGATTAATTGTAGATCTATTACTTACAAAGCACAGGCAACATTTAACAATATACACATATCAACAGCCAAGTGGTTCTCTGCTGGTCTGGACGGTTTAATTTCAAAACATGCCATAAATGTTTGGAAAGCCCTAATGCCGTAATGTGGTTCAAGGAAAAGAGATTTATTATTAATTATAAATACAAAATTACACATTAGTGAAGATAGACAATTAAGACTAGACATTACAAGGCTTCAGATAATAGTGTGATGCTTTCTAGGAGTCCAGTAGATGGCAGTATTCTGACACCTGACACATGTAGGCTAGGTGACCGGATTTACAAAGAGCCTTAAAGGAAAGATGTTCCACCAGCTTGTAGTCCCAACGAGTTAGGGCAGTAATATTTCATTAAATTGTGTTTTATTTTTACTATGCATTTAACCTTGGTTTTCAAAAGTACCAAATGTAATTTCACACCCCACAAACTCATCACCAAGACTTTCTTTAGAGTATTTTATGTTCAAATGTATTCGCAATGTATTAAAGGGGTACTGCAGCAACTTTACAATATCTGAGATCAAGATCAGTTTACTCTTCATCTACTACTGCCTGTAAAATCAGTAGTATTCAAGGTTTAAGCTTTTTAACAGCAAGTCTGCTTTACAAACTGTAGGTACAGAGTTTGAAGGACATGACATGAGTATTTACCTGCAGGGCTACCAAGTTGCATTAAGAGAATTCTTCTAATTCTTTTTCTTCTGTCTTGCCCAACTTTACAACTTCACAACTTTATTAAAATTATTATAATTTCATTGGAATACCATTTGTCATTATTTTACAGTTATGTCTTGGTGATCTTAAGACAGTTTTCCATTTTAAGGTGCTATCCTGCCAAAGACTGTATAAAAACATCCTCCTCTATCATATTCTATTTTATTCTCTCTAATCATGACAGATGTGTGGTTTATGCAGGCTAATGTTTGAAGCGCAGCGTGAGTTTTCTGTTGGTGACACATCTCCCCGCATGTAAACAAGCTCTGCTGCTTCCCTCGTTTGTGATTGGACGAACCCTGGCCACGTGACTACTAGGCCGTCAGTTGTATTTCCCCGAGGCGGAGTGAATTTAAGGATAAGGCTATGATATCTGTCATTGCTCAGTACAGTCACAGTAGGCTATGTTATTAACGCTTTCTGTTAACACATAGACAGTCTTTGCCTTTTAATTGTCTTTATATGGAATAAAAAACCTCTCTGGAGACGTATTTGATCCCGACGTGTCTGCTTTTGAAGTGGATTAAGGTCCTTTAGTGATCTATTTTTGTATGTCCTTTTTTTTGACAGGAGGCCAACTTTACAACTCGGAGTGATAGCCTGTAGTATGGCCTGAGTGTTTGACCTTGCGGGACATTTCTGTGGTTGGGACAACGCATCCATCGACAGCCTGATATAATTAATCGCTTGAGAGGTAAAGTATAGCCAATAAAATACTCAAGAGTCTGGATATTTATTAATTTACGCATCCAGTACGGAAATACGTGTGTCGTGAAGATGAATATTCTTCTTTGTATCGTCTAAATATTGCTATTGATGCCGTGCCGTTAATCTAAAGGCTTTGTCAGGCATGCCTTTATGTTAACCTGCATCCTCTGGACCACTGATGGTACAGACGTCGCTGTATGCAATAACAGCGGCGCCCTCTTTTGGTATGTTTCAGCAACTGCAACGAGCTTCGTGAACCCGGAAGTAAACCTGTAAGGTCGTCATGGGGAGCAAAGTCAGCTCCAAAATGGCAGCTCCAGCCGCTCGAGTTATCCAGGTAACGATACTCCTGATAAAAGTATTACTCTAGAAATCTGTGGGTTGATCTCAAATCAGTATTATTAAGTAAAATGTCGCTTCTTTGTTGCCCTGAATGGTTAATGGCTTACTTTATTGAGGCCTTTCTGGGTGATAAATCCCGTCGTACCCTTGTTGATGTCCTTGTTAAACCGCTAAACTCTCACTCATGTTATGTTTTTATCAGGTAAAGAAAGCAGCAGGAAAAGCCTTTAAATCACTTAACCTGTGTAAATGTTAATTGGCATTCTCGTTGTTTAAGGAGTACCATTCATTCGACTGGTTTCTGGAGTTAGAGCTGATGAGGCAGCTCCGAGTTTGAATGTAAAAATAGCTTTTAGGACAGAAAACACATTGCTGACTGAGTTATTTAGACCCTCTTCTTTTGTCCTAGTCTGTCTCTCAAGAGATAAAGACACTGTATCTGACAGTGTCTTTAATAGTTCAATTGTCAAGCCAATATTATGTGAGAAGATGGTAAAAAACAGTAATTTTTGTCCATCCAAGATATTACATTTTTAATGATTTTAAACAGAAAACTCCAGAAAAGGGAGGGCTTGATACATAGCAATTAATTGACTGTCCAAATTGATGTTGGTTAATTTTCTGTCTATCAACTAGCTAATAGATTAATCATTAAATCACTAGTATGTGTCGTCGCAATCAATAAGGTTACTGTCATCATAAATGGTTCATAGTTCAATGACAAATATTAGCCCTTGTGTTATCTAGTCATGCTTTTTTCAGTCCTGTGTGCCTGAGTTTTGAACACAATGCGCTGAAAAAGTCGACTGTTTACATGTGTTCTTTTGAAAAAAAATGTGCAGCAAACTGTGTAAATTTAAAAATAGCTTGAGGACAGTTACTTAGTTACTTAGTCTGTTTTCTTTCGTCCTATTCTGTCACTCAGAGACACTGTATCTGACGGTATTTTCACTTAATATGTGATCAATGTTTATATGGATTAGGGCTGCAATGATTCTTTTCATGCTCATTAATTTCTCTACAGCTGATTAATAGTTAAATTGTCAATCCGTTATTATGTCAGAAGATGGTAAAAACATAGTATCATCTTCAAATTACTTTTTTTTTTGGTCTCAACCAGTCTGGAGCTCTTGAACCCATCTCATCTGAGAGGATGTGATTACATATAATTATAATAAACAGCTTGTTTTGCTTGATAAATTGCAGGTAATTGATTGTCAAATTTGAAGTTGATTCATTTTCAGTCTATCAACCAGCTAATAGATTAATTATCTAATCACACTAATATGCCTCCTGTCACAATCACAGAGGTTTCTGTGATCATAAATGGGTCGTACTTTATATCACAAAAACTACCCCTAGTGGTATCTAGTCAGGGTTTTTCAGTGTTATTGTTTATTGTCATTTTCTTGTGTATTTGCACACACAAAAAACAAACTGCTGAAAGGATAAAGATATACTGTATATCTAAAAGGTCCCTTTAAAAAAACTGATAAAAACATATAACATATTAGTTGCCAAAGTTTTGAGCAACTAGTATTGAAACAGTGAACTTTTTGCAGACTTATTTCCTTTTGAAAAACTGTCTATAGAGAGATGTGTGAATCAAGCTATCCAGAGTAACCAGGACAATCTGTAAAAACACATTGCTGTTTGAGCACAACAAACAAAACTCTATTCACGTCAGTTGTTAATGGGTGGCAGCAGATGTCAAAGTGGCATAATGTACATTTATCAAATCTCAGCAGCTAAAACTATCTGCATGTCTAGATTCCACACATGGGAGGTTGGAAAATACTCTTATGTTTCTTATGATTTTAGTGAACTGACCCTTTAACTAACCCATAACTGTTGAATGACACAGCTGTCTGATTTTGTTAATTTTCTCAGGCTGTTCGGCCTCATGCTCCTCTGATCAAGTTTCCCAATAGACATAACATCCCAAAGCCTAACGGTGAGTATGCACAAAAGTGAATAATTGTCAGATACCTAATAAATGCTCTTGGTGATACATCTGGTATCTTTTTCACTATTTTGTTTTGTGGTGTATTTACTCATTTTGTGTCTAACTGGACAGATTTTATTTTAGATTCAGATATTTGCAGCAAAGTTACAATACTTTCACAAATTATTGATTTTTTTAGGTTCTAAAATTTCTACGTTTCCCCTACTGATAACGTCTGATCCTTTTTTTTCCCCTCTTTCTTTTCCAGCCCAAGAGGCATTGAAAACATTAGCAGTTAACTTTCAACAACACAACTTTCCCAATTCCCCCTCAGCTGCAGCGCCGCCTCAGTTGTCTAGAAGTCATGTACCTTTGACTCCAATCCCTGGCACCCCAGACACCCTGGCCTCCATTAATCTTCTCCCTGCAAGGTATCGTAGGAGACCGATGGCGGTGGACGAGATGGAATACATTCAGGTGAGGGCAACTGCTGAACACGTACTACACCACGCGCAGAGCATTTTCACTAACACTAAGCCTCATGAATCATTGCCAAAATCAGATTTTTCTGTTGTTCAGATAATACATTAATAATAAAGTGAAACCATTATTTGATTATACAGTATATTACGGTTATTACATATAATAATATATGAAGTTAAAAATTGTAATTTGGTCTGATTATTAGGCTAGGAGATAGTTAAAAAGGAGGTGGAGTTGTCCAGCCAAAATGATTACATTTTACACTTAATTTATTGAAAATAAGAAGATAACTTTAGTCTGCTATTTAATATAAACCTGCACAGAACCCTTGAGCTTTGAAAGGTGAACACATTGTTGCTGAATGATGTGTTTCGGTGTTCGCCACAAAAGCTCTGACAAAATAGATTTGGAAGGCAGAGTTTTGGTTTGCACTGGCATAATGGAATTACAATAGATTCATAATAGGATGAAAACATTCGACAAGTTACTGTATGTCTTATGTAGTACCTAATAAAAACAGAAAATATAAACCTAAATAAAGTTGGCCTATTTAGAAATGTGGACGTGTGCAGTGTCATGAATCAGGAGTCATTACTGTGTTCTTTTAGTTTTTTATTTTTACAGATGTTTATTTCATTTTCTTTCTTTTCTTCCAGCGTGGTGGACCAGAGTGACATGACTCGACTCAATCACTGCAACCAAAGTCCTTATCTGTGGAGATCAGTATGTGTCTTTAAATCTGTCCCTCAGCACAAGAGAACCTAATGCCACACGAGACATGACGTAGAATAAAGTATAACATGAATCCTGTTGAAATGTACATATGTTTATTTTTTTTTTAGATGTTAATCTTAAGTTGTATTTTAAGTTCATACTAAAGGACATCTACATTGCACTCTTTGTTGTGTTAAGACACAGTAAAGCCATAACAACAGCTTCTGGATTTTCCTTATTTTACTGTTTTGGCACTACAACTATTCATTACACATTTCATGTTAAAACCTGGTCTCGGCTGGCATTTTGACAAATGTTATCCAGCACAAAACTACTCCCAACATTGTTCTGATTTTGAATTTTGTCACATAATTTGTTCACTTGCAATGCCACCACACCCAGATACAAGCTCTAGACTCTGGTATGTAGAAGATAATGTTCTTAAGGTCTATTTGCCCTTCATGCCTTCCACTGCAAATAATTGACTGATCTGTCTCTTGGAACTAAACAAGACTGAAGGGATGATGCTGGATATCAAGTTGCAATAGTGTTGAGTGTTGTGTGAAATACTGGATTTAAATGATTAAAAGATTATTGTATTTTGCTGTGGTGTTCTTATCATACTTGATGTAGCATTCACACAAAAAAAAGCATTAAAAAATAACATTTAGAATAAAAAGACAGATGAACAACACCATATTTAGTATTAATTTTAGGTATTTATTGTAGTTATTGTTGCTGGCATGCTCTATATGGTAAACATTAACAACATTGAACTTTCACAACAGTGCAGTATGACTGGCCACCATGAATGTGTTACTGGTTTTCTAACTATGAGACTCCGTTAGCAGTTTGTTACTTGATTAGATGAATATTAATTTTGGCACAAGTAGTACAGACATGACAGAAAGGCCAAAAGTGAAAACACACTTCACCTGTCTGGCTGGCAGATTGTCGTATAGTCTCTACTAGAGCTGAGAAAAAGCTTACAGTTTGTTTTTATTCTCCTTTCTTGCCATGAATTAAATCGAGGAGAAGCCACACAACCAGGCAAACACATATGAGAAAACAACTCTGCATCATTAAGTACATGTCTGCCTTTTTAGCGAGAAATGTTAACAACCAGCTCCTAAACACATGAATGCCTTTACAGAACCATTCATGGTTTTACAAAAATACCTCTGGGCGTTCAAAACCCAATATCAAACACAACCTATGAACAAAGTGCAGTATATTCATATACACACTAACAGCAACAAGGAACTGTCAAGTCACAAATGGGCACAACACTAGAAGAAAAACACTGAGGTATGCACTGAATTTACTGGTTATTTTGGGTAGAATATTCTGTCCTAAGTCTGTCCTGGTTACAACATAAACAGCGCTGTGTTATTTAGGAACATTTACAGTATCCCTGTCACTTCTGATAGCTGTGGATGGGACTGTTTTTGCAAACGCTGGACTACACATTGCACTTGAAATGTAATAGAAGCAATCTACGCTCCGTATTGGAGGCAAAAGGACTCGTCAATTGGTCTGTTCGTCCAGTTCCTCAAAAGCGGGCAAGAAATCGGCGATGGTGTCCACCACGTAGTCGGGCACCAGGCTGTGGTTGGTGGACAGCTCGCTGTTCCTGTACTCCTGGGCCTCCTCGATCTGAGACACACCGGTGAGAGTGAGCATGGTGTCCAGGCCGCAGTTGGACCCGAACAGCATGTCTGTCTCCAGGCGGTCCCCGACCATCAAGCACTGGGCGGGGTCTACCCCTCGGAACTGACTGGAGATGCACTCGAACATGAAGCGACTCGGCTTGCCGATCACAGTAGCCTTCCGACCAGAGGACACCTCCAGGGCTGCAGTGAGGGACCCAGAACCTGCCGGAGGGGGGGTGAAGATAAGAGCAGGGTTAAATATATACTAAGTGAATCACCTATTTTCCAAGTAGGTCTGGGTGCAACTGACTTATCACTCATCTACAGTCGGCCACTTTGTCACACCCATGCAAGAGAGATAGTACATATAAGTTAACGTCTGTTACATTCAAATCCTTGCCAAACGAGTTTACTCAACGCTGATTAAACCTATCACCGCCAGATAAATCTGTCTGTACTTCACATATACGTATACACATATACAGAGTTTTAAATCTCATGTCTGGTGTGACATTCCCGCGGTCGTTTGGCTGTTAATTGTGCGGCTCTTCTAGACTTTCCAAATGTTATAGGACAGAATTGATCAAATTCTGATGGTGAAACAAGTCATTTTGTAGGGATTTTGTGATGCTCAAAATAATTGAGCATCACAAATACTCTCACTGCCAGAAGGGGGAGACAAAAGTCCTGCACTCCAGCTTTAATTGTTAAGAGATTGTCCAAAGTACTTATTCTGTGCAAAAAACATCATTTTGAAATTAACTGGTTATCTTCCAAACTTACAGTCTTTTCAGTACAAAATTCCCTCTTTGTGCTTCAAAGGACAGTGTTGGCTGAGCCACAGCAGAGGGATAGTGACTCAAAGACTTTGGAAGATACCAACTTTTATTTGTTTATTTGTTGTTATTTGCCTAATTGTTGCAGCTCTACACTAAAAATGCTTTTTGAACAGGACAAAATAATTTCAGGGAATACAAAAAAGTCGGTTTACATGTGTGGATGAAGACAGGCTTGAAAAAATGTGAACCTAACCTTTAACTTTTGTGAGAGTACTGTAACAATGGTTTTTGCATGTGCTAACCTATTAATCACATATAGTTTACTTCAGGCTTCATTACTGCCAATAACTACTTTTTTAGATTTCTTAATGCAGTACTATTTTCCAGAGAGCCACTGCTTTAAATTTATTTCAATGCAACATAAAGATTAACTTATTACTTTAGTTGCATTGCTCAAAGGTCAAAATGGGCAACAGTCATGGGGCCTCATACTCTAATTGGCCCTAAAGAACCCAGATTCACTTTGTGTCACTTAGTGTGTGGTGTACATTTATTTGGGAATATACACAATTAATGTAAAGTGTAGGTCCTGTATTATTATCTAATCCCAGAGCCTCCCTTGTCCCTGTCCCAAGCAGTGTTAATACCTGTAGTATTTCAGTTCATGTTGCCCTTATAGTACATGAAGCATTTTCATTCATAAAAACGTCAGCGTTCAATCAAGTTGACACAAAAAGACACATTGTAAACCTACAGCCATGTGATTGTTATCTGGGACTTTGTGCTTCATACAATGAATCTGCCATGTGTAGTCTGCTGTGTGCAGTGTTCAGGGTGGGTCCTTTTAACGTGACACAAAGCTCAGAGAACAGGAGGAACAGAAGTCAAAGGGGGCCCACAGCTTATTTTTGTCCTCATATCCAACCACCGGTAATCATTCACAGTGAAAACCACGTCTTTGTAGTTTTGACAAAAACAAGTGTGTAATGCAGGTGACATGCAGCAGGTTGAGTGACAAGCTTATGTTCATACGGTATTTTGCAGGTTAATCTTAACTCTAAAGGTCTGGTGGTTATGATGATTAATATTACTGACATCCATGTGTAGGGATTTATGTTACTTCACAGGTAAAATGTAACTAGAAAGGTGACCAGTGACTGAAATTAACAGAAGGGATAATAAAAACTAATTGCAGCCTTTTTCATTTTAATCTGTAGTGTAATTTGCATTTCTACCACTCAGTCTCCACCAATGATTCTTTTAATTGTGAACACTGTGTTTGTTCAATTTCAGCTGTGTTCCATTAAACAAACATTGTTCTCTCTAGTTGAGTCTACTTTGGTTGTCGGTACATCATCAAACCATCAGAGTTGTGATGCAGTTAACATGTTCGTCAAGCAGCAATTCTGCTGTCAAATTTGCTCTAGTTTTCTAATTTTACTGTAGATATATTATTATTATTATTATTATTATTATGTCTTGTGCAACTGTGTCAAGGAAAATATGATTTTAAAAGATTAAGATTAGACTCAGTATTTGCAGATACTCAAGACACAAAAACATGTGATGAGGATATTCCTATTTTTAAGAGTGATGAGAAAGAGTGAGACAGGCTTTTCAAATGGCTCTAGCTTAGGGGCCCCCAGACCCCAAACTATAAATATCCAAAAACACTGCTGTGGTCTTGAACTAGACTAAACTGGACAGTATAGAGAATAAATCAAGCTTAAATAAACCGATCATCACCACCATACCTGGCAGTATCCTTCCACCGGACAGAGGGTGCCAGGGGTCGTTGTCGGTAGCCAAGAACAAGCAGTCCGGGTCCCTCAGGTAGCACGAAGCTTTGGCCAGTTTGAGAAAAGTCAGTTTATCATCATGTCCCACCAGCACTGCCTTGACGTCCGGAGCCAGGGCGCAGTCGTAGATGGTGGCGTCCGGATCGTCCGCCTCCTCCACGCAGGGGATGCCCGCCGCCTGCAGCTCTCTGCGCAGCCCGTCGCAGCCCATGACGAACACCTGACCGCGGACCTTGACGACGTCTCTCAGGTAGAGAGCCGAGCAGTACGACGAGCTGAAGATCTGCTCCAGCATCACGTCGGTGAAGCCCAACCGGTAGAACTTGTGCACATAATTCTCCCGGGGCCTGGTGCAGTTGTTGGTGACGAACACTACGTTTTTGCCCTGCCTGATCAGCGAGCTCACCACCTTCGCCGCGCCCGTGATCGCGTTCTCTCCGTGCCATATGACCCCGTCGCAGTCGAAGAGAAAGAAGTCCTTCGCCTCCAGCAGATTTCTAATCTGCGGACCTCGAATTTTCTGGCAGCCTTTGAACCCAAAGGCGCCTGCCATTCCGGCTTTTTCCTCGGCTTCTTCCGTGTTTCACCCGCTAGTGGTTCCCCATGTCGAAGACTGGTGCATAATGTGGCGAAGTCAGCGGGGAAATGATATGAAAACAAATCAATGTCAGGAAATCACATTGCAGAGTCCTTGGTGCGGTTACATACACGGACAGTGGGGCTACATAAACATTGATGTCTAGCCATGCCCACCTTGTCAACACCGACCAATCAAACTGCGCCGCTTCAACCAATCAGGTTCGTGTTTGTTGCAAACCCTTAATAAGCAACATCCTCTCAAAATTAAATTGCGCCCTCATGGCAGCTGATGGACATCTTAAAATGTAACATTTGATAAAAATATAGGCTATATATATATGCACTTAACATTTAAAAATAGTGCTATGCCGAGAAAAAAGGAAAAAAAATAGACTATAGTTGTTTAAAGTCAGTTTTTGAACTGTAAGTTTATGAATGTATTATGTAAAGTCACCTGTTTCAGTATTTTTCTATTGTTGATGGTTCCCCTACTGTATTACTTAAAGGATAGGTTCACAACTTTTCAAGTCTGTCATAAAACATCAGTCAGGTGTCCATATAAACACTGAAAAAGGTTTTCCTCACTGTAATCATTCCTCCTGTTCAGACTGGCTATTAAAATGGGCTTTCGGTGTAAGTGATGGAGGCCAAAACCCACAGTGTGTCCACAGTCATTTTGTGCAAAAATGCATTTTAAAGTTGATCTGAAGCTTATATGAGGCTTCAGCAGTCTGAGTTAGTCATCAAGTGGATATCTGCCACATTTACAATCTTTTTAGCATCAAATTCCCTTTTTGTGTTTCCTCAGACAGTGTTTCACTGTTGAGCTGCGGTGGAAGAATAGTAACCAAAGGAGGGATTTTGGCACTAAAAAGACTGTAATGCTGAAATATATCTACTTGATTTGACTCATTTGGACGGGTGAAGCCTCATATTAGCTTCAAATAAACATTTAAATACAGTTTTGTACAGAAGCAAAAATTTCATAATCATAAGTGTATTATGAAGGAATCTTCTAATGGCCAGTATGAACAGGAGGAATGATTATGGGGAGGGGGGAAACCCTCTTTCAATGTTCATTTGGGCGTCTGACTGTTGTTTTAAGACAGACTTGAAAAATTGTGAACCTATCCTTTAAGTCCTCATGTTGACTTTGGGACCTTCATACAAACTTAAACCCTTAAATGGATAAATTGTCAGAACCATTAAAATGAAACATGTATTGTAGGAAAATATATATTTTTTAATAAAGCATACTATTATTATTACTAGTAGTAGTTGTTGTAGTAATGGTAGTAGTAGTAGTAGTAGTACTGATGGTGCACATGAATTCCTTCTGACAAGTGCATCATTGATGTGTTATCCTGTAGGCATCATTTTAGTACTGTAGGACGTGTATTTTAAATACAGTTGGGTATGCAATCTGTAGTAATTAATTCTCTTTTCTTCATCATCATACTCTCAGTTGCCAGATTATTAAGTACACCTTGCTAAAACTAAATCAGACTAATGCAGCCCTGCAATAAATCATACTTTCATTAAGGTTATACTGTAATGTTCAGTTTTTTATGTTTTGTCCACCCAATCTATATCATTAAAGACAATACAATTCAACACACCGCAAACTAAACATTATAACCTCCATGTTATAGGGTTTTATTGCAGGCTGTTGTGTTAGACTGCATTACTTTCAGCTAGGTGAACCCCATAAACTGGAAAGTGAGTGTATTTTTGTGCATTTAAAATCTCTACCTGCAAAGGAACTGAGTATAGCCATTAGAAAAATGTAATGGTTTAAATCTAGTGAAGCTTACGTATAACTCTTAAGTTTCACAAAATGTTAAAACATTAAAACATTAATGCACTGATAGTAAAGTACCAGTTCCTCAAAATTGTACTTACTGTATTGTATTTATTTATTGATTGGGATAGTGTGCAGTTTTAAACATAAAAGATGCACTGCACCAGAGTTAGCTCAAAGCTAATTTCCATCTGCAGTCCCCCACAATCAAAACATACAACAGCACAACAACAAACAGTACAAAGCAAAAAACACAAAGAACACACCATACAAAATACAAAGATACACACAACAGCACATCACATACACCCACAATGTCAATTAGGAATTAATAATGTAAACTTCATCATTCGAAGTCACACTCTCAATTCAATCTTTTTCTCAAGTCACTAGATGGGGCTCTAACCCACAAATAATGTAGATTTTAACTTCAGCACACAAATGTTTTTTAAAGGACTGCACACTGTGTCTCGAACTAAGTCATCAAACCATTGTTGATGTAAAAAAAACAGACTTCATATGCATTTCTATTCTACAACTTTCTATTTTTTGTCCAGTTCTCCTTTGTGTATTTAGACTTTACATCTGTAGGAAATTACAAATGTGTTGGTGCATATATATGTGAACCTTTTCAGCCTATATTTTAAAATTCACACATCATAATACATCACCAACACATACAGTACAGTATATTCATGTAGTCATACTGTCTCACTCCCATGGAAACCCACTGCACCAGTTGTGGGAGTTTACAAGAGAGGCTGTGAGATTTTTTTTTTTTTTCAAATGTCATCCATGAAACCATCATTGTATTGCTTTGTCACAGGCTAATCTCTTGGCATTCCACAATTGAAGACATTATTCAGCCACAAGCTTGACTCTCAGATCCAAAAGAACTAATTCCCTTCTTCAGTCTGTAATTCATTATTACTGAGGCACAACTCATCAAAGCAGGAATGTGTTACTAGAGCCATTTCACAAAATATCAGCCACAAGCATGTAGCTGTTATTAAGTTATCCTTTTGTCCACACAAAATTACTTATACAAACTGTGAAATGATCTGCTTTCACGTTGGAGCCTTTCTCACTTCAAAAGAGCACAAACTTTCTGCTTCAATTACAGAAATCCAACATCTGAGTCATGTCGGTCGTATACAACCTTTACAACACTATTTAACATCTACATGCTTCATTTTAGCTGTTTTACCTTGTACACTACCTTGTAAAAGACATATTGATGCTTTTATGTTTGTTTTTTGTTTTTTTCATAATTTAGTCTTGTTTGGTACTACAGGATACCTGCAGTAAAACTCATGATTGCAAATCAGACTCACACTGAAAGTGACAAAAACAGAACTGTAAATGCAGTGCCTAACTTTTACTTTTGGGACATTTGTTTTTTCACTCTCCTCTGCTCTACTTTGCTTTGGTGTATTCCTCTTCTGCTTCATTACAGTTTGCTTTTCTATTTTTTTCCCCCCCATGTCATGTCATGCTTTGCCCTGCCCATTTTAGATTGCGTGCGAGTGAGAGGAAGACTCACTGGCACCTGCAACTGCCCGACAAACAGACAAATGAAATGAAGAGAAGGAATGAAGGAACGGACAGCTGAATGGACAAAGAACAAGCTGTCCTAATTGGTCATTATTTCCTTGCTAATCTATATTTTCCTCCCTACTAACCCCCAACACAGATGTAAGGAGTTGGAGGGAGGACAGAGCAGAAGGAGGAGGAGGGGGGAGGCGTCTTCCAAGTAATGGTCTGCTCTCAAAAGTGGCTTGAGCGCTGACCGTGAACATAGCTGTGCGCTTTTGTGCCCTGTTCAGGCAGGGGAAGGAGACTCAGTGGTAACCAGCAGAGGAGGGTGTGGGGGTCAGAGTTGAGACTTGCAGGTGGTGCTGGTAGTTATAAACCGAAGAGCCAATAGACCATAATGCTGTCCCAAACACACACACACACACACACACACACACACACACACACATACACACTATTCTATGTATTCTATGACTCCAGCAGACAAACAAAGCAGCAGACAAACATTCATTCATCTACACTAACATGGCTTTCTGCCATTTGGAAGCCTGCAACTATACAAAAGCATGGCTCAGTTAGTGTGTGTGTGTGTGTGTCTGTGTTTGTGTGTAGACAGTCAACCACCCCTGCTTGCAACACAGCCAGGTCAAAGCATCACAGAGGTGTTGGACAGTGTGGCGCTACTGTCCAGTACAAATGAGGCGTCTGTTAGACATGGTGGCGCTGGGAGGGGGGAAGCAGGATGCTGGACATTATCACAATTCCATTGAAGTGAAACTGAAAATACAGAAAGTGAAATGCACACAAAAGCAAAAACTGCTTTGAAAAGCATATTTTCCACACTAATATTGACCCCATGTTTGAAATTTCAAGTTAAACATTTGCAGTATACAATAAGTACCAGATATACAAGTTACATAAAACTGAGGTATTGATCCAAAGTTTCCCTGAGGCAACGCTCAGTGTTACTATTGTATTTTTCGGTGTTTATCTCTGCTATTCTTGTTCCTGCAGTAAGTCCAGCAGAGAGCTACAGGTCCAAGAAGTACCAGCGAGAGAATAAGCACCAGGTCCAACAGGTATCTCTGGTACCATGGCTGCGTCAGTGAGGCCGGCCTGAGATGAGTTCCACCTCCACTGTGCAGAATGTGCTCTACCCACTGGATAAGTCGAAGCGTGGGAGGGACAGGATGTGATTTGTGGATCCTGCTAAGGGACAAAGCTGAAGACTTGAACCTAGAAAAGAAGAAATATTTGGATAAAATAAAGAAAGAGAAACAGAGAGTAGCTGAAGACATCTAAGTACTCTACTGGCATCACAAATACTGCCTGTCTTTCCATGGCATCCGCATACCTGCTGTCCTGTATGAGTGTTTGAATAGTGGAGCGGAGCAGTCCCCTGCTGATTTGCGTGGGGTTGATGGTGAGGCCCAGTCCCTTTGCTTCAGCCCTCACTACATTATCAAACTGGTCTCCAAACAGAGGGATTCCCAGCACTGGAACAGCGTGGTACACTGCCTGAAGAAGACTGTTTTGTCCACCGTGGGTGATAAAGAGGCATGCCTTTTTATGGCCTGGAAAAGAGAGAATAATACAAAAAAATGTCATCATAAAATGGATGCAACAATGCTGCCAGAGTAGTACAAGTAGTACTGAAACAATTAGTGGAATAACGAATGAGTCAAACAAAATTAAATTAACAACAACTTTGATAATCAATCATTTAAGTCATTCATCAAGTATAAATGCCAGACAGATGGTTTCACTTACTGCAGTTTATTGTTTTAGTCTGTTTTCAGATAGCATAGCCCACAATAAACAATCTAGTGACAAGCTTTTTGGCAGTCTTGCACATAATTTAACCTGCATATCTGTTTGAGAAAGATGCAGTCCATGGCGAGTGGATAAACCTACCCAGCATATCATTCAGAGGGAGCCAGTCCAGGAGCCTGAGATTGGAGGGTTTGTCCAGGTGAGGTGGCCATTGCTTGGGGTCATACCTGCAAGCAAAATACCGTTTAGGAAGTTTATGTTTTCCCTATTTATATAATCATGAATATTGAGATATGTGCCACAAAAAAAAAATTAAAATGTTGTGACACGCTTTTACCTCCAGATCACCCCCTGAGGAATCATGGAGAAGCCAGCCACCAGCTCCACCAGCAGCGGGTCCACAGAGACTGAGGAGACCATAGATCCCAGGGTCACAACAATGAAACCTGCCTCTCCAAAATTGGAGATCCACAACTCAAGATCCTGAAGGGTCCAGGAGGTTTGGGGGATGGGAGATGCAGGATGAGAGAGAAGGTAAGGCAGGGTGAGAGAAAAGTTGAGAGGAAAGCAGGGAAGGTAAGAACAGGGAATCTTACATGACATATCTGTATTTATTTATCAAGAGAAGAAACCTGATCCAGAGGCTTTGCAGGTTTATTCAGCAGACCCCCAACCAGCACAGTGAAGGGCATAAGAGGCTGAGGGAACTCCAGAGAAAAGTCATTGTTGAAGGCCCACAGTTCAGCTCTTTGGTGTAACTCCTCCAGACCACCAGGGGGTGAGCCTGACTCCAGATGGCGCTCAGCTACGTCCCTAAACATCGACCATACAAGTTCCTGACCTTTCAATAAAAGACAGAAGTCACGAGCAGACAATTGAGGGCACCAACATTGTCTAATAATCGTTGTGATAACTTAGCATTAGCTTAACACTTACTGACAAGATGCACATGACACTCATACATGAGAAAGATGTGGAAACAAGATGGGTTATTAAGGAGAAATATCATTAATAAAAGATAAGAAAAAAAATTCCTTGGATAGTATGACATTCCAGATGCAAACAATAGTAGAAGAGCACAAAAATGGAATGGAGGAAATTGAGCCCATTAAAAAAACTGTATGGATTTGTTAGCTGAAAAAGTCAGTAACACCATTCTTACTGATAGGAGCCAGAAGTGAATAAAAGAGGTTCTTGGCACGACCCCAGAGGTCCATGTGGTCAGACAGCTGGGAGCAGAAAACTGGGACGAAGGAGACTGAAATGGGGAGGGCGATGGACAGAGGACCATTCAGAGTGCCAGGATAGAAAGCTATATAGCGGACACCTGGAGTAAATAAAGAGTAAAGTGCAGGAATGTTTGAGTTGCCGTTGATCAGTTGAAAAAAACAAAACATCACTATGAATCTGGCCATTAATTTGGTTAAATTAACATATTGAAATACATCTGCAATCTGCACATTGTAAAAGTGGTAAGGTCTTAGTAAATAATATATCGTGGTAATAATGACACAAAACAAAGTGATATGAACAGCAGATACCAAGTTTGTGTGCCAGGATGAAGGAGCAGGGGTTAAAAGCATCAAGAACAGCGATGTCATAGCGTTCCCTCTGGAGGAAAGTTATCATCTCTTTGTCCCCTAACAGCTTGTCACACTGATAGGACAGGTGCCCCATGAAGCTTAGAAAGTTATTAAAGTTATCCCTGAGAGAAAGAGTTAGGAAGAAAAAAATGAGAGCGTGAGTAAGATAAAGACAAACTGAATGAGGCGTGGGGAGTGAGGGTAAAATCAATTCGAATCAGATATAATGCTGTTAGAGTAATAATTCACACTGATCCCTGACGTTTCAGACTCTAACACAGAGACAAATTAGGCATTATTATAAGATAAATTCAAGAGCTTTAAAATGTTGATGTAAAACCTGACTCAGTATCAAAACCAGATTTGGGAAGCAAAAAAGTCTCCATATAATCTTGTAACATAATTACCAATCTAACAGTCTTTATCTTTATCTTAATCTTTATCTCTACTAAAATAAAATGGTGTGATACCTTCCCAGTAAAAACTGTGTTTGTTGCTCCAAAAACCAGCCATTGTATTCTTTAATGTATTCTTCTCCTAAGGACCAGGTGCTGGTCTGGTAACTGTCTGCACGACTTGCATAGGAAAAACCTGGCAGAGATGTGCAATAATTTACATGAAAATAAGAGTGACTACATCAGGGAGAAGATGAGACAGAAGGTTGTGCAAAATATCTTTCTGCAAATGTGTGTTTC
Organism: Thunnus thynnus; assembly: GCF_963924715.1. Taxonomy (NCBI): domain Eukaryota; kingdom Metazoa; phylum Chordata; class Actinopteri; order Scombriformes; family Scombridae; genus Thunnus; species Thunnus thynnus. The sequence continues at coordinate 27,419,157 of NC_089518.1, read as the reverse complement.
AGCGTGTGCATGTGTACCTGTAATAATGGGGTTTCCCAGTTGTAACAGCATGCGGACCTCATGGCCGTGCTGGTGCAAGTTATGAGAAATCTCATCTAATAACAAGTAGTGGCTTCCTCCTGTTGGAGAGAAGAGTGACAAAATCTTGAACAGTAACTATACTATTACATACTACATTAAAACACATATAATACACATAGATCATTTCCTTCACATTTTTAACGTGTACTTTCTTGAGTAACCAGCCTGGCAAAGAGGTATTCATATTTCTGGACAAATATTTAAAATGAATATCTCCATCACAATCACTGGCCCCCTACTCACCAATTAGACACACAGTCAAGATCTTGGCAGACTGAAGTACTGGAAGAGCCAGGAGAGAGCACATCCAAAATACAATTCCCATGTTGTCAGTACCTCACGCTGACCTGCATCCAAGTCCTCTAATAGTTCCGTAAATAGTCTTCAAGTTCAAAAATAAACTGTAATAAAAACCATATGAACAACAATTCTGTCTGTGAGAAAGTTTGCCTTTTCAATTGTGAAACAAAGTTAGAGTCTGTAAGCGAATGGGGCAGACACGCGATCCAGAAAAATTTGCACAAAAATGTAAGAAAACAAGAATCCACAACAAATCAAGAGGAAAAAACACGGGATTACCAACGTAAAACTGAGAAAAATGACATTCTTGGAAAAATCATCTTGTCAGCGCACAAAGTTAGGTCCTGAAAGTCTTCTTTTTGATCTCATGTTTGACTCTTCTTTTAAACAGTCTGCATTGTCAAGTTGATAAGGGGGAAATTCCGAATCCTCACTTAGTGTACCTGGAACACGGTATGCTTTGTCTTGTCCGACGTTAAGGCGCTGATGTACAGTATTCCTGATTATTCAGCAAGTTCTGGATGCCAGTCTGGGTGTATGATTCTGCCTACATGACACATATGAGTGGCTCTGTTTTCTCAAAAAGTCACTCAGGCACTCAGAAGTCCAGGAGCACAGGACCTGCAGTGATAATTAAAGGGAGGGAACAAGGGACGGGGGAAAGGGGGGCTGAGGGTTCTCCAAGCCCTTCTTGTATCAAATTAGATGAATGGAAATGTTAACAGGAAATGTCAGGGCTGTTTGTTTTACAATTGAAATCATTTTTTACATGATGTTTTCCATATTATATTTTCTAGAAAAGAATGTGAGATTTGACTGTTAATTTGATTTGACACCCATACTTAATTTAGAATAATGATGCATTAATAAGTTTTTTTGTCTTTCGAAAGCTAGCTAGATTAGCTAGCTAATAACAGCGACACTCTTCTTTTATTTGCTTGTACATATATGTTTTTTTTTCTGATCAGCTTGCATTGGCTTTATTGGTATACGGGCAGCAGTGTCTGTCAAATAGAGAAGCTAGCACAACATATCTCTGCTGAATGGGCTACAATAGGGTTATGGGTGCCCTGGCAGGCTGTTGCTGGCAAGTCAGGCTTGACATGTAGGTTATCCTGGACAATGCACTCATTGTAGCCGTGACCAATGCTTTTCTGTGTCAGAGAGGTCATTAGAAAAACAAGTGAGTCAGAAAAACTGCTGGAGTGTATCAGAAAAAGAGAGCGAGTCAGAGGGGTCAATCCTGCCATCACTGATGTTATTGTTGTCATTTCAGTGATGATGTTATTCCAACCTTCATAAGTTATAGAGATATTGAGACAAGTTAAGGCCACACCTAGTGCCATAGCTGCAAATTTACTGATTCAATACTGGAGTAATCAATTAACCTGAGATTAAACATTTCAAACACGTAATCAGAATATTTCAAAACACAGAATGGATCATATTTTTCATTTCCTGAGTCAAAGAGTTCTTCATGACGTAGACAGCAGTATGTATATGTACTGGATACGTCTTATCATTTAGGAAACGTTCAAGCTGTTAGCTTCTCCTTCATCCTGCTGGGCCAGCAGCACTCTATGAATATCCTGAGAGAGAGCAAAAGAGAGAAACAGAGAGACAGATATTTTGAAATGAAAATAAAAGTTGAAAATGACAAAGAAAGGGTAACAAATGGTGGTGTTGGGATAAGAAAGGGAGGTGACAAAATACCCAAATAAATGTCTTCAATTTCAAAAGTAATAGCAGTAGCTTTAAAAATAAAAAACGGGTATGGTCAGTGCATGTGATGATGGACAGTCTGGATGCTGAGTATGTGTGACTAATCACAGCGGCTGTGATACGCTGTATAGCCTCATCTAACAGACACTGCAGCAGGCACTACAGATGAAAAGCATGAGTCTCGACAGGGACTTACTATGAGCCGGTAGTGCACTGAGCTCTCCATCAGGCTTTGGGTCAAAGGATGCAGAGAGAAAACTGAGAAGGGGACACGATCCTCAGGCCTACACCCAAGCTCTGTGAATATATGCACCAGGTGCTGGAGGGCAAGATATAGAGAGCAATACCATGAGGTGAGGATTTTATTTTTATCATAACGTTTCATTTATTTTATCCTCACTATCATTATTCTTTTTTAATTGTAAATGTATTTTTCCTTCATACATTCAATAATTCTTTTATTTCCTTAAAAGCACAGTTTGCTCCTCCATAGTGCTATACCTCAGTGTGCTCCTCCTGACTCATGCAGCCTGGAGGAAGGGTGTTGTCATCTTTCATTTTAGTAACTCTGTGGCAGATGACGGCAAGAAGAGCAGGGATGGACACTTGCTGCTCTCCCAACAAACTGCTTGATGCACACGGAGTCTCTTCTTCCTTGTATTCTCCGTCAGGCTCTGAGAAGCTGAACTCTGTAGCCTCTTCTATACTGGGCATAGACTACACAACAATGTAGGGATATTGTTTATGGATAGTAGTTTGTAGGACTGAAGAGAGACATTAACACTCACACGTTACATTACATTTCATTACTTTACTGCTTTAATGTAAAGCATACTGAGTTTTATTCCAAAACAAAAGATCAACCATTTGAAAAACCTCACGCATGCTCTTACAAAATCATTCTTGGCATAACTTTTCTGTGTACATTCATTTTTTCACCTTGACAAGATGGCTGGATGCTGGGTGCTTGAGATGTTGTCCCATCACTACACTAAGTGCTCTGATGAACCCCTGTTTCGGGTTAGGATCAGCTGCAAAGTACTGCAGCATTGACACGTAGTCCAGACGAGGTGGAGAGAAAGAGTGGTCTGCAAACAACTGGAAAAAGAACTAAGAAGGAAAAACCAACACAAATGTTGTTTAATATGATTTTTTCTAAATTCCTTTTTTCCAAGATATTGGAAATGGCTAAAAAGTCCTTTTATAGTAACAGTTTGAAAAGTTGGGCAATGCTCCAATGTTTTTTCACTCCTTTGTTTATTCGTTTTATGTCTTTTATGTTGCTTGTGACCACTTGAATTTAATAAAAAATAAAAGTTTACCTTGACTTTGAATTCAGTTGTCAGGCATTGCAGGTACTTACTTTGCATAAGTTAGCCAGACGGTCATAAGGTGGAGGCTCGGAGGGATCCTCAGGGACGGGCTGAACACTCTCACTGGAAAACCACAACTCTGTCTGGTGATGAAGGGGGAAAAACGAACACCTAAACCATCTCTTTTCACGTACAGCATAATACAGTTTTTAAAGTATGTTTTAGATTCTTATGCAGTATTTATTCTATATACTGTATACTATACTGTATTAATTAAGTGTGGAGTCACTGTGACATGAATCCAGGTGTGCTTATAGAAAGTGAATCTCACTATACATTAATGCCACAAGAGCAAAGAGGGGCTGAGGGTGGATGTGGACTATACATTCATAGTGTGTATCTCTCTTTGGTCTCACCTTGTGTGTTTGCATGTGAAACTAACCTGTTGGTACTGTTCTTCGTTGATATAGCCTGTGTCACCCTTATCTGCTGACTTGAAACGTTGTAGCACTACCAGCAGCTGTGTTAAGGAGGGAAATGGCCAAGGGAGGGCAGCACTGAGCAGGAACCGACGCCAGTCTATCAGCTCATACTCATCCGATAGCAGAGATGCTATCTCCATCATCTACAGACAGGAGAGGAAAGGACAGTTCTCGGGTAGATTCTGTCATGTGTTTTTCTTTGTATCTCACAGGATCGGTGTTTAGACTATGCATGAAACCAGACAGTATGGTGCTATTTGATTATGGAGTTATTAGGTCTTAAAATGTTTTTTCAAATCTTGCACACGTGCTTTATCCAGCCTATGACAACAAGCAAAGCCCCTCACATGAAAAATGTCCTCAAGACTGCATAGCAGGTTCAGTTACACATGTTTTACACCTACTGGATATCACAAGAACTATATAGCTGACTAACTAGCTAACTAACCTAACTACTTATGTCTCACCTATATATGGCAGTAATTTAGACACACCTTACTACAAAACAGACTTCCTTGGCGCAAATAATTTTCTGGTGAAAAACATTTTAGTGCCAGTTTTATTTTTTTTCACCCAACTTTGTGTTTTTAGTCTGTGAAACATGTGACCTTGAAGAGTACCTGTGTTTCATTCATGTTGATCCAGGGCTCAGGCACTGTGTTTCTGCCCATGTTAACAGAGATTATGTCCTTCAGCAAACTGGAGAACTCAGAACTGGACATGAAGCCTGACAGACAGAAAAGAGGGAAAATAATTGGTGGATGAATAAATGGATAGACCCTAACACACCTCAACTTGTCTCCCCTGTATGTACCTGATGGAGCCATGTTGCATAGATGTTGGTAGAGTGACTCCAGCTGAATGATGGTCAGAGTGGACCGCATGGGTTTCTCCAGAGGAGGTGGACGAGGAGGGGGAGGAACGCTGGCCACAAAGTGGCAGTCTCCATTCAAATAGAAGTCAGTGCATTCCTGGAGAAGCAAATATGAGGAATCTTAAAAAGGAAAGGCTGAAGTAAAAAAGGTTATGGGCCATTGTCAAATGTCACAGTCTGGAGGAACAATTCAAATTTCATCCTACAACAGCAACCATGTAATTATAAATCTTGGGTATATAGAAAAATGTCCAACATAAAAAAAAAACAACAAGTTTAACAGTTTAAGACATTACCTACCAACACTAGCTCATCCTGCAGCTTAGCACCAGACTCTATGTGGTGGCGTACCACTTCTGCTAGTTGGTCAATACTAGAAAAAGGAGAGACATGCATAAAAAGTCAGACATGTTTTATATGTATAATTCGAGACTACTCTATAATTCGAGAGTAAAATCTACATGTCTTTACAAGCATTATGCACACTGTGCTATGAAATAAATCATAGCACATCATCAGCACAATCAACCTTTTTTCACCACAATAATGCAACAGAGCAACACTCACACCATACCTCTTCATTTCTGCAAGATAATGTGCTTCTAACCACTTCTCCATGCTGCTAAAGGTCTGTTCTGCTCTACTTTGCAGGGACTGCAGCAACACTAACCCACGGCCTTTCACCAGCGCAATGCGTACCTTTACTGCATGCTCTGGAAAACACACACGTACACAAACAGTGCAACACAAATATATAAGCATGTTGACTATGAACCCACATGCATGCATGTATCCTTCACATGATACTTTTCAGAAAACAGAGCCACTTATTAATGTAATAATTTGACTATGTTAATATGATGATGAAATATGGCATAAAGAAGCTACTGCATCTCTTCATGTGTATGTGAGCATACCTTCGTGATTCAGTGCAGCAGCATATTCTTTCTGTATTTTGCTTCTGACTTCTTGATAATGAGTCTTCTCTGAGTTTTTTTCATCAGACGGTACAGGGCTGGGTGCAGGAGGAGGGGATGGTGGACCTGGAGAGAAGAGTTAGGGAGGAAGATAATGATGCAGAAGAGCTCCTTGATATTTATAAGACTGATAAATGTATTTGATTTATATATTTAAAAATACATATATCACATAGGCTTGAAATATACATTAATCTCTACATAATCCACTTGGAGTCCTTTTTTGAAATCTTATATTCACTTCACAATTTGTTGGGGTCACAGGCCAAAAAAAGAGAAGAAAGGCTGATCTAAAGAGTAAAAATTATAATCTGGCATTTTTTCTAGTTAAAAAACTTTTAAACATGGAAATTGCATAATTTTTAATTATTTAATCATTATAGTAGTAGTATTTATGCTCTTTTGGGTAAATTTAGTGATACAAAAAGGACAAAAGACAAGATTACAGCAACACATAGCACATGCTCAAAAGTACCTCTCAATAGTTTTCTATAGTTCTCTAATAGTACTTTATATATAATAATACAATAGTACTCTACTATAGACATGCCTTTCTGTTTTTTTGATGACTGAGTCCTTTTATTCTTTTTGTTTGCACTTGCAGAGTCTTTCTCCCTCTCCTTCTCTTGCGGTTTCTCCCTCTGTTCTTTTGCCTCCATGTCCCTCAGATGGGCCTCTGCTGACACCTGCACACATGTATAACCCAAACATGTCAGGAACGTTAAAAATGCCTCCATAGTATGCTCATGCACACACTCTCCCACACATAGCATTACCAATTTGCTGATGGCTGTGAGTGCCTCCCCGTGGTCGGAGATCAGTTTCTCATGAAGTGACTAGGAGAAAACAAAAGGGTCAAAATGTGTTACTGCTACAACTGTACATCAGCACGTCACAATATTTTAATTATTTTTGTGTTGGAACATTATCACAAACTACATTAACATTCAATAAGAACGACCAAAGAGGTTTATTTCTTCAACAAGAATAAGTATGTGTATAATGTAGTAGAATCTAAATCAACTGAGATAAACAAAGATAGCAATTACATAATATATATAGAAGTAGGTTATGAGTAGATTCTTAAGTAACAAACACTATTACAGACATCTAGAAAGACTAAAAAGTGCAAGTGAATGGGAGGCACATAAAGAGGGGCGTGAAATCTGGTTTAAAATGACCTTGGCAGGTTCTCTCTGACCCTGGCTGTTCATCTTGGAGGCCACTCCTGAAGAGTCAGGATGTCTGGGGAGGAGGGGAATACTGAAGAAAAGGAGGAAATAGTTTATGTGTGTGCATTTGTTTTTGCCACAGAGTATTTGGACTGTGAGAATATGACAACATTCATTAAATATTTGAAACAGACTGAAGAAAACATTAAGCAATCATTGCGTGTGATAGTGCTCCTCGCTTACAATTTAGTTTTCTTCTTCTCCCCTCCTTCATCCCTCTGACTAGACACATTTGTGGCCGCTGGCTCAGTACTGTTGAGACAAAATCATTCTGTCACTTTCTGCACTTATTTTCCCTAACTATCTTGTAATTTCATTGTATTATCTTGTATCAAAATGGTTAGTTTGCTATGAATACTGTGATTCTTGCCTTTCTTCCTCATCCATCATTTCTGGGATGTCCAGTAGGGGGATACAGACAAAGTTGGAGGGAAGCGCAGGCAGCACCTGTCTGTACATGCTCAGATAGTAGACCCTGAGAATACAGAGTGTGTCCTGGAAACGGTTCAACTCCACCTATACAACATAAACAATTCAAGATAACAGTTTTGCCAAAAAACAAACTGAAAAGATACATAGAAGAGGCGCTCAATACACCTATACAACATAAATACAAAGAGGACAGAAAACAGTGATGGAAGAGGTACGTTCAGAGGGGTGTAATAGTTAATTAATAAATTACAGTTAATAAACTACAGAATAGAAGTGACCCCATAAAATTGTTTTTTTTTGTTCAGCCAAATGGCTAAATAGAAAACAAAAATTTTACCTGCATGAGTGTAGAGTGGTGGTTGATTAGGACCGCTGTGTGATCCTCCAACCAGCCATCATCCGTGAGCAAAGCCTTCTCTTGTTCATCCTCCTCTTTACGCTTGTCACTAATGTCCCACAAACGTTCCCGCAGGTCCTGCAAACACATCAGAACACCTTTAATGTTTCATATTTTCATTCTTTTTTTACACTACTCTCAAGATCAGTTTGAGTAAAATCTGTATTGTAATATATTATGATTTTTTTCTTACATCCAGTCGCTGATGTAGCTCCGCTTTGGTATCCTCGTCTTCTCTCATATCACCAGGTATTTTGTTGAAGTCCTTCTGCCACTGAGACACTAATTCCTGCTTCAGGTCAGGACGCCCCAAGTAATGCTTGTACTCCTCTCTGTAGAGACAGTATTTTAAAACAATTTAGGTTCAAAAACAACCTCCTGCCTGAGGTAAAAGGAAACCAGATAATACTTAGTAAAATGTAACATTAATCAAATATAATTTTGTAATAATTTTCTATTTACATTAATTTTCTCTTTCTTTGTCAGAGATGTCTGTCAAAAGACCTATAGTAAGAACATTTTGGTTACACATTGCTGTATTCAAAGGTAAGAATAACTGTGACAATCTACATCTAATAGATGCTAACAATAATTTGGTTCAGTGACTGGTATTGTAATTGCAGCTATGACAAAATGTAGTATTAATAAGTTAAAAAAGTATCAACTGAGGTGACACTGTAAGTCTTACAGGGTATAGCTGTTTTGCAACAGTAGTTTTAAATGTTATCAGATACATAGATGTAAGAATGCTTGAAAAGACATGTCAAAACAGACAATTACGCATCTTATAGTGATCAAATATAAAAATGTGGACAGAGACAGAAATATGTCCATTATGGAAATGTTAAATTATAGACTATGTGAAATAAACCAAGTTCAGACTTGAAGGCTGGGCAAAATACCTGATGTTGAATAGGTGATGATTAATAAGAGTGTGTTCTGAGCGCAGTGCCTGCATCACTGCCCTTATGTTGCTCACATAAGAGTCACATACTGCATCCCAATGGGAGCACAGGTACTCTGGAATTTCCTGGGGATAGAGATAGACAGGGGAAAAGATGAACAAAGTGGAGTGTGTGGGGGACTAAAAGAAAAAACAGGCATAGTGTAATGGAACAGATTTCACAAAGATGTCTGATGACATGTATTTTCATGTAATTGAAAACAGACTCTGAAAGCCAGTGATGGTAGGAAACCACAAGCCCACAGGCTAAATCATGTTAGAGTGCCATCTTGTGGTTACCCCTCCCGGTGAGTGCATCTGAATGTTATGCGTCATTGATAAAATTAGATTCTACAAGGGAGATTAGTGGGCACTTCCAACTCTGCTAAGCAACACAAGCATAGATAGAAGTTGTATCCTACTTGGGGCAGAGGTTCATCCACATAGACCCAACTGGATGAACCTGGACAGGGAGAGGCACACTCAAGTGGGTTCTTGGGGACTCCCTGAGAGTCCTCATTGGTCAATGAGCAAGATGACGCCTTCCTTGACTGACCTATTGATTACCCAGAGAAAAAGTATATTAATCATCACTATTATAAGGTTAAATTAATCATATTCACTGAAAGTTAAAGAGATATAAATGATGAGATATAAATACCTATCATAGTATCATATTAATTTACTGAGATGAATAAGAGATAATGGCTGTACTTTCAGACTGATTTAAAATCAACAAACAACCTTAAAATAGAGATTGGTTGATGATATTGCAGACTTTTTCCAAATATTCAATCAAATATCAGTTTGGTACCTTCAAAATATAAAATGTGTCTATATTCCACAAAGTCATTATCAGTAAAGAAACACATCATGTTCCTAGTGAGTAGATATTATTTCTAAATGATCTCTTCCAAGTCGAATTTCTTATGTGACTTGAAGTCATTTAAAAGAAACTGTGCAATCCACAAACTACTGATCAAATCACCTCTTGGGGAATGTGTGTTGGATTTGGAAATTGATGTCACACTTTCATCTTTTTGCTCGTTAAGGCTGATATTGGACTCTGTGGGGCCCGGGTCTTGGTCTGTGAGGGCGGGAGCTTGGTCTACAGGTGCAGGTGTGGCAGAAGAGGATTCTTGAGTTTTTCCACTGTCCAACACTTCATCATCTTCAACAGAAGGATTGCCAAGAGCTGAAGAGGCAGTAAGTTGGAATATTGTGAGAAAACGTTGTGCTTGTTCCAGGGGAAGAATTTTTATCTATTGTATACTATATATCATATAGAAACAGACAAAAAATCGTATCTACAGTATATGAGTCTACTAACACTCTCTACTAAAATGATAACCAGTTACCTTCCTGTGTTTGCATCATAACTTGCTGAAGGACAGACTCCACCCTCTTGTAAAGCTCCTCTTCCTCTACATCTGCATCAATGTGAACCAAAATGTTTTGCTTCCTGCAAAACCATTCCTCTAGTTTGGTCCAGGTGTCCTGAAAAGCTGCGATCCTTGAGGTGGGAAAAGGATGATTGACATTATATACAGGGTCATGCATTATTAGTAAAGTATTCACTCCAATTTTTCTGTCCATTTGATTCTTTTTTTTCTTACCTGTTTGGAATCTGTGCCAGAAATAAGTTATTTTCTGTAGAGGTTGTAGCAGCAGCAGCAGTATCAGTACCTGCACCAGTTTTGGGAGCAAGAGTAGCATACACACATAAACACACAATTTACATGTAAATGATAACCTGTGTATGTATACGTGCACACATCATCTTACAGAAAATGATTGGCGGCACACTGATACATTGCATTAATCGGCAACCACTGTAATATACCCGTCTGATTGACAGCCCGTCTGACAACGCACTCATCAGGAATATCCAGCAGTACAACCAGGTCCAGTGCAGGAGCTGGTGGTGGTGGCGGTGTGGGTGGATTAGGATCAATAGCAAGGTTTGTCCTGCTGCTCACAACTTCATTCCCTACATCCACAGACCCACCAAGGGCTTTCTCTAGCAGATAGGCCTGGGTGATGTCCACTGGAAATCCATCCAGGACCCAACCTGACCCAGCTGGAATCTGCCTGGTGAGGACATAAATATTTCACAGGCTTTTGTTTGTTTTTCTGCTCAATCAATTACATATTTTTATTTAATAGATTGTAATTCTCTTTGTTTTGTCCTCACTGTATATAAAAGTAAGATTCTATCACTGAGGATATAAAATGGACAATCCTACATACAGTATGATACAGGAACTTACCTGATAGCCTCCACTATAATGTCCACCACTAGCTCATTAGGGATGGCACTGCCTTTCCTGAGCTCATTTTCTGCAGCTCCTCCCTGCATGGCCCGGACAGAAAGCTGGGATAGTGGCACATGTAAGCACTTACGATGAGTTAAGGAAGAAAACATTGACATGAGTGTGATTAACATTAATTACTAGATACAGAGCAGGATAAAATGTCCTGTTTGGAATGAAAATGGATCAATCAATCAACCTTCATTATTCGCTCCTTCATTATTTCTTAAATATCTTACATGTCATTATTTTAATTAGGTTGGTTAGTTTGGATAAAGGTTGCATTATGTGTGAGTAAATGCAAAATAGTCAGAAAATCACAAATGCATACAAACAGCTCTTTCTTACCTTAGTGTTGCTACTTTCCTCTTGGGTGTCAAGATCTGAAAAACAATGAAAATATCCTGACACATGCGATCAAATAAAGCACTCATTCATGTGAAATACTTAATATGCAGTGCATTTCTATTACAAGAAAATAAACATACTGTAGTATGTAGAATAAACAGTAAAGAATAAGAGACAATAGAAACATGCTGACTTCAGTAACCCACCAGATTTCAGTGATGTGGAGGATGTGAGCAATTGATCATTGTCTTCCTTTCCCCTCTGCTCTGTGACCTGTAAATGTGTTTTAATAACATGCAATGTTTAGGAGCATTAATGACCTTTTAACCTTTATGGCTCTAAAAAATCCTCTTAAGGCAAAATAAGGTGACTACTTAAATAAAAATTCAAACACGTGAAGTAACAATACTGTTAAACTGTTTCTGACTAACCTCTCCATTCTGGTAAGCAGTCAGTGCCTCCTCAATCAGTGTGTCAGCTGATAAGACATAGATGCCATGGGCTAAAGCAAAAAAACACATACACACACTCAGAAACAAATTAACCATAAAATCTCATTTCACATCTGTTTTTCCCAACAAATAAAGCAAATATAACTAAGAGTTCTGACTTTGTGTTTGTAGGTATGTGTGTATACATGCATCTCTGTTTGGATTGCATGTCATGTACCTTCAGCAATCTTGGCTAGGCAGGTGGTCTTGCCAGAGCAAAACTTGCCCAGGACACAGGCTTTGAGCATGAAGTTAGGAAATGACGGTGTGGAGGGTTTCTCGATGGTTGGATGGACAATGTTCCTCAGCCGCAGGACAACATGTCCGAGAATCTTGTTGTTGGTTAGGGGTAAATTGGTCTCCCCTGCTTCTTCTGGCCATGCCCACTCACCTACCATGTTCTGACAAACAGAACACACAACTAAGACAAAGAGGATCTTCAGCATCAAGTTCAGGGCTTCAGTTCATGGATAATTCAAACTTAAATGTCAAAAAATGTTGCTTGGTTTGCTTTCCACAATTATGATCATACCTGAAACTGCTAGTGAAATCACCACTCACCTTCAGGTTTGACTAACAAGCTATTCAGTCCAGAATCCACACACACAAGGTATGTGCAAATGTGCAAGCATACATACAGACATAAGATAAACACACTGCACATTTCATTTCAAACTCACAGTGTATTCATCATAGTCCTGGTCGTTGAGTATCTCCTGCTTCTTAATCTCTACAGGGTCTGGTGGGGAAGAGAACTCAAACCCTGGCTGCTGGCCCTCCATACTTATCGGCTGATAGAGAGGCATACCATTGAACAGCAATTCCTTCCATTCTTTCATCAGCTTCTCTGGAATCAGACTGGACACGACACAGCAGAACATTTGAAAGGAGGCAAAGCTGGATTGTAATGGAACACAGGGTTTTACTGACAGAGACAACTAACTTCCAAATGTCCTTTTAAACGTATTCAAAATAAATGTGATTGCTATTTTGATGGGACCTAAAACTTAACTGTATATTAACATGGTTAATCTAACCATGAGTAGAAGAGCTGATTCAGTGGATACAAACATAAAAAACTTGGCCAGCAGGATAAATATATGTACTGTATCTTCATGTGGTACGGACTATAGTGCAGGGTTTTGTGGGCATGTGTATATTTGTGGCAATGATGTATCTGATCATGAGAAGAGGCAGACAGAGCGTTGAAATCACCTGGTTTTATTTTACCACCCATCATATGTAGAAGAATGTTTTCCATAATAGTAGTTTTTTTGACTCACATCTGAATTAGCAGTGGATCCCAATACTTCAGTTGTCAAACAGAGACTTCAGTTTGTCAATATTGTCCTAAAATACCTTTTTAAATGTGTTTTTCTGGTAGAAAGACAGAAACATAGAAAGCTGCGCATATTTCCTACTGTTGTGTCTAGCCTTATGCACTTAATTTTACCCACCGTGTCTCTGTGTCTATCTCTTTTAAACATATGCATGTTTCTGAATCTATGTTTTTAAATATATTTTTAAATTTTTAAAATATTTTTTATATTATATTATGCTCTTTAATGTGATGTTTGTCCAAGCATAAATATTAAATCTGCAAAAATATGACATAGCAGAGGCCTTATCCAATCATTTTGTCTCTCTCACATATCACAAAGTGGCCAGAGTTGTGCTTTAAATCTACATTTTAACTCTTGAAATGAGACGGTTAACTGACTTTTGCAATATATTTTTGATAATAATACTTACACAATAGAACACATTTGGAATGTGCATATATTCATTATTCAACTAACCGAGAGGTCAGTTTGGTAATCTTAAGGCCAGGTACCATATGCATGGTTTAGTGAAAGAAACTGTGTTACATACTTCCCAGTGAGCAGTCGATATTCTCCAACCTTGGTGGCCAAGTCCACTATCTGCTCCAAAATCTCCTTGCAGCTTTTAAAGTGCTTCTTGTATCTGCTCTGAGCACGCTCAGCAGCAATCCTGTTACAGAATTCAAGCTCCTTTCTGATCTCGTCTGCATGGTCCAACTTAACCTGCTGAGCCAGAGCCTAAACCAGACCCCAGTCAGAGAGATGGAATGAGTGTAAATGGCATGACATAAATGTCTGGACTAGGCACCACTGTTGTGAGTAATTAAGGAAGATAGAAGATGTTACATGGGTCATTTATTGTGCAAAAGACATAAATTGGTGGGTTTTGGAGGAAAAAAAGCCTTGAAGAGACACAAAATAATAAACGTCAGTTTTTGTAGTCGGTAGATAAGTGATATTGTAGGTTGCAGAAAAAAAGACAGGAGGACTTTATCATTGTTACCTACTGTATAGACACAACTTCTCTAAAATTATGTTTCAGGATTATGCTTCTTACTTTGCCAATAGACACTCTGTCAATGATACTCATTGAGGCTCATGTATATTTAATCATATGATTTTTTCCCTAAATCATCTCCTAAAAAATATGTTTTCATTTTTTATAGTAAATGCCAAATTGCAGAAACTGCAGAATCTGAGACTTAATCACAAAGCAATCTGTTCTGGGAATTCCTTATGAATTATATTAGTAACAGTTCCTCTGCACCATGACCACACCATAAGCTAAACTACAACATACCCCATATTTAACACTGAAACCATGATGGACCATGATAGATATCCGATATTTATTCAGGTGTCTCATACTGTCCGTCTCTCTAAATCAGTCATCTACAGTATAAGGCCTGAAGGACACAACAGATAAACATATTTGTTTATGTCCTGATTCATATAGACTTTCTTCACCATATACCTATCCCTCTAAAGTCTATCTCTTCATAATACCAAACACTATGTTGATACAATACAACCTAACAGTCCATCCTTCTCTCTCTCTATGACACCACTCACACCATCACTGATACAGTCTAATACAAAGTGACAATAGAGAGGATTATTCTTCTTCCGTTCTCATCCTATCTCACCGCCTCCCTCTCCAGAGCTTCCTGGAAGTCCTTCTCTCTCCGCTGCTGGTACTGCTGCTCTCTGAACAGGCGGTTCTCCCGGATCACCTCTTTCAGTTTGCGGATCTGGAGGAGCTGCACTGCCAAACGCTGCTCTTGCTGAGTCTGACGTGTCAGACGCTTCACCAGCTGCTCCTCTCGTCTTGCTTCCTGCAGGGGAGGGCAGAGGTAACTGATTAGTTGATCGACTTTGGGTTAAAAATGACATGTCAAAAATGTGTGCTGGCAAAGACAAAAGATGTGTTAGATTTATTTTAAACCTGTTTTGCAAAACTAAATGATAATTATAGATTCCTCAGGGGAAAAAAATATTGCATTGAATGATATCTCATGTCTTCTGAGTGAGTATTTATGTCTGTTAACATTAGATATATTAACATTTCTCACCTCTCGAGCTTCGTGTGACTTGAGCTGTTCCACCAGGAATCTGTCTCGTCTTTTCTCTCTCTGCTCACAAGCTACAGCATTCTCCTGCAACCTCTGGCGGATCTCCTGAATGTACTTGCTATTGGATTGTAGTATCACCTTAGTTTCACTTCCAGAAACGTCACAGCCCTGACTGTTGCCACCAAGAGGAAAATCTCCAGTGAATGGCTGACCACTAGTGAATTGAAAAGGTTTAAATCACATTTAAGTCATTGTGCTAAATAACTCAGGTTGCAATATAACTCCATTAATACAAACATTTATATAACATACACTACATGAATACAATCTTTATTTTGAGAATGTTTATTTTTCTCTCACCTTGAAGAGGAAACAAAACCAGAAGTAACCAGTTTCTTTCTGTTTCTCTCAAACTGGGCTATTTCAGACTGGACCGTCTACATGGACAAAATAGACAGAAATTGCAATAGTACCAGAAAGACAAAGATGACCCATGTCAATTCTTTGTTTTCAATTGGACAAATGTGTAACAAATGTGCAACAAATGTGCTGTGAGAACTGATTGTTTTCAAACTCGTGGTATGACAACAGCTTTACAGACTGAAATTCCCAATATGAAAAATCCCAAGGAAAACCTTGACAGGAAAAGTGACCATGAAACACTCTCCCTACAACTGTGCGGCTGACTCTGCCAGGAAAGGCCAAAAATAAAATTCCCAGCATGGATTAATAACAAATCACATCATTATTTTATCTGGCTTTGACCTGCGCATGTTGTTCTCGGCGTCGCTGCTGCTGTTGCCTCTTCTTTAGGTTGATCAGTGAAGTGTAGGGAGGTGGCTTTGGCACCCGGACAATACTGGCCTGGTTACGAGTCATGATGTCATTGTGCTTTTGACGACACACCCGCAGCTGCAACATACACAGTTCCCCATGGTTAATACTGTCAGCGGTGTGAGCTTTCCTTTATTCATCGAGCAGCTAAGGTTGGTTAAGTGAATGAAGATAGTGAAAAACCTGTCTGGCAGCAGTTGAATTGTAGGTGTGAAACTGAGACAGAATATGTAAAAAAAATCATGTTGATAAAGATGTAAACTTTAGGCAACCTTAATATCATAAGTTCTGACCTTATTTTAAGTGAATACAGGTAAATTGTATTACAATGCTGTATTTTACTTTCCAAGGGCTTCAGTACCTTCTCAGTATTCTTCATTCTCTTCTCATCTTGGACTTTGAGTTGTCTCTTCTGCTGGACTGGCTGCGACAGTGAAGACATGTGGTTCCATTGCAGGCATTTCTCCTCATAGTGCTGGGAAATTTTCTGCAGCTTGAGCTCTGCATCACGTTTTACCACATCTTGCAGCCGCTTTATAAAAAGATAGATAGTAAGATGCTTCAAATGAGATGTTTCTGGTAGATATTGATGTTACAATAAACTAATAATGTGAACTTCAAACATAAATAAATAATGAAAGGCTTAAAGACTAAAAGGCTGTCAGAGTTGCCATACTTCACCATACAGTTTTTCAGTATTAGTACAGAACAAGATGACTTATCTCTTCCTACAGAACAAAACTACAACTATAGAACAGTCTGTCGCCCAAAGAAATTGGCCCCCTAACCACATGCACACACATACTTCATAGTACAGCCCCCCTTACATCAGAATAGATTTCATGCTCTATTTTGTGCAGGCTAGCATTGGCTGCAGGCTGCATAATTTCCATCACTGTCCCGCTGATTTCTGCTTTCTTCTTCTTTTCTAGTGAGACAAAGAGCTGGTAAAGGAGGTGTGTGGCAACCCCTTGCTTCTCCTGCATCAGTCCCTGGGCTGTGGTCGCATCAAAGGAGATCCCCAACAAATGGAGAGTAGGCTCAAGGCGGGTACAATTATTCAGTTTGGAGATGGAGGTGCTACGGGAAAAGGTGTGATTACAATGAATCATTATGTACAATTCAAATGAGCTGGAGATGTTACACAATAGTCAGCTATTAATAGTCAGATATCACAAATTATTTGGTTTTGAGATGAAGCAATACGCTGGAGAGAGAGGGAGGGCCACTCACTCTTTCTTCAGAAACATATTGAAATCGTTCTGTAACTGATATTTATGCAGAACCTCCCCGATTAGGTAACCACTCGAGAAATCCTTGGCAAAGGTCTTTGGCTCTGTAAAGATAAACATGCAATAATTTTCATTTTCATTTAACTGGAAATCTGTAGCATGTAGCATGATGTATGAAAATGTTGTACAACTTAAAAAATGTTGGACAACAATTATCAAATATATTTAAAATGACCAGTTTGAGTACGTGTTTTGACAATTCAGGTTGTAACGTAACAGTTTTTCCAGGTTTAAAAAAAACCCCAAGTAATAAAAAAACGTTGGTCCATTTTTTACATTTAAAATGCTCATAACATCTCCCAATATTCCTTGCCCTTGTTAATAAATATTTGTTTATTCACTTTGATAGCTTCTAAAATAGCTCTTCCATTGCTAGCTTTGTAAATTCACATAACTTACCTTTTCGTGTACCAAAGAACAGTTAGGTTTGCTAAACCAGCGTATTAGCGTTAGCATAATTTAGCTCGCAGGTAGCTAGGTTAGACGTAACTTTACTCACACTTACCAACAGCTTTTGACAGCCGGAGTTCCTCATTCAGCCACTTGCACAATATATCTGACATCTTCTTTTTTTAAAGTTCAACTCATACAATATGGTACCAGTTAATTTTCATGTTGCTAAGTGATAGTTTGACTCTTTATCTCGCTAATAACGGCTAAAAAAACAGACAAGGGCGGAGGAGATCCCAGCGGTGCGTCGTTGCCATGGTGACACGTCAACAGGGGTTGCCCAGCGCTCTTAAGGAGGACCCTCGTGGGAGCAGGCGGGGACAGCTGGCTCTGGATCAGTTCTCATGTCATACACCCATATGAAAACAAGGTTGTATTGGCAACAAACTGATCCAGAACCTGTACAATTTAACGCTTAAGAATGTCAACAGGGACGACTGTATTTTTAGAAACACTTGACTGAACCATACTCCACTAATTAGAGAGAGAAAGAAAAGAATGACTTATATTTACTGGACTGAAAAAGTGACTTGTCACAAATGTTGAGCACATTGACACTGGCAGCTGACGACTGACGGTTAAATTTCTGTGGAGATGTTAGGAATCATAATGTTAGCATTATTTCAATAACCAGTGGGCCTAAATGTGTGCTTTCTGCTTGTTGGCACTAAAGATTAAGTGTATTTAAGACCAATCTAAGGTTGTGTGACTATGATCCTGCTACTTGCACTTAAAAATGATATACTTTTAAAGAGCATTGCTCTAGGGGTCTGCAATGTTTTAATTACTAAAACAGTAAGACAAGTGGAAAAAGTGAATATCACTGACAAACTGACAAGTTGCCAGACAAATAACTTTATTGTCTTTTAACATGTAGCATCTCAGTTTGTGTTATTAGTGTTAACATGTATTTAATCACCCAGAACAAATACAGTCTCTTTTCATTCAATCAATAGTAAAATATACTCCAAAACATCATGAATTTAACACATTTCAGCAATAAAAGCCTTTCCAGGTGCATGTCACTCATGTTGTCATGCGCAGCATTAGTCAGTGTTAGTGTTTTAAAGCCATAGGGTAACATAAACATGAAGTTAAAAGGTGCTACAAGCCACGATTTTGGAGTAACAGTTTATACAGCATGCAGCATTTGCAAAAACATCTAGGGCCAGAGAAGAGGATGTGTAAGGCAGCAAGTGCATCCTGCCGTATAAACCACATAATCCTAATGTTCTACAGAATAAAAACATAGGCTCCAATTAAAAAAGAGGATGGAGAATTGAAAAAAGTGTAATGGACTGCATGTCAGCATTTGCCATGTATGAGTCTGCGTGGTGGGTGCTCTGGCCCTACTAATAATGTGTCTGGCAAAGCAACACTGCTGTAATAAGACAGGAATGCAAAGCAGGCTAAACTATTGTAGGAAGACAGGATTACAATTCTGGTTCAGTTCACAAAATTTTTCAGTAACACTTTACCATGTGTTTGAGCGCACAATAAACATACAATCAAAGTGTGATGCTTTTACATTTTACATAACTATCTGATATCATCAACAAATATTTGCCTTTATTCTTTCAGGAAAGCTGGTTAGTCACCATTAACTTTGTCTGCTGAAGTATAGGGAATATAATTTCCAATGTAACACAACATAAGTCTTGTTATAAGAAGGAAACAAATGAAAGAAAATTATATATATGTACAATAAATTGTATAAAAAAGAAAATAAAAAGGTGCCATTTTGTTGATCCAAATCAACATAAAAGCATGTAACACATAGCGTTCATAGGTTAGTCTCCAAAGCCCTGCTCAATTGAGAAAGCATGGGCTTTAAAGGAAAAAAAAAATATCCGCAGCCATGTTTAAATACTCAAAACTATATCCACCATTTCACCATTCCCTTGAAGTGATCACTGATCTCACACATCTGGTTGATTCACTCAATACACTAAGCTCCATTTTAGATTTTTGACAAATTCTGCCAATTGATACTTCTCATTAACCAAGTTAAACTTCAGATCAGTGTTACAGGTCAAGAGAGAGACAAAGAGGTGGATACATTTTTCTCAGTAGTCAAAGAGGACTGCCTGCCTGTTACTAGTTCATCATTGAAGCCATCCATTGTAGTTCATCTAAGTCATCGTCCATGTCACAGTAGTTTTACTTAAAGCTTGTAGGCTGGAGGCACTGAGAAACAACAGGCCACAGGCTGTCACTTAGGCAAGCCAGTGCCTGACTATAGAAAATAGTAATAATAGAGATAGTAATAGTAGAGTCATAATAAAATTAGAATCCTAGTTATGACTGGATTAGAATGTCAAAGGATAATCTTAGCATAATGATGCTTTCGGGAAGCCGATCCTTAACACCCACACTGTACACATGAGTGGAGAGCAAATGGAGTATGTGGAGTGTTCTTACATACAAATACAGGCAATTAGTGGCCTTGTGTTTGACACCATAATGGAGGCACCAAAGTGCTGTTAAGTGACCGATATTCACATTGTAATTACCCCACACTTTTGTCAACAACAGCTCAATGGTAGCATTTCCAAATATATGCTTTCCACTTGGTCCCTTTTTCCATCACAAAATGTACAAGGAGGCTTCAGGATCTATTTGTAACGGAAGATTAATAGTCACATTTTCTGACAACGATGAATGTAGTGTAGACTTGGATCTCCCTAAAAATGAACAAGCTTCCAAACATAGCTAATCGACATCAGAAGCATTCTCAGCATTGTTAAAAATCAAAAGCAAACATCCTCACAAATATACTGACAAAGGTGAAATTGACATCATGACAATTAAAATGTAACCAAACTTCTTCAGTACATTACGGTCAGTGCCAGTGGAATCTGTATGTCCTATAAAATACATTTCTGATCAGTCTTGAACTGCATAACTGTGAGCTACTGCATTTCTTTTCATTATACATAACATTTAGGAGCAAGGCAGTGTGTGAAAGGTGACACGGTGAAAATGACTGGAAGTATTAGATTTATCCAGGCAAGTTAAAGACTGTAATTATCCATCCAAGTTGATTATCATAATTTGCTCATTAGCAATCAGCTCAGTGGAAAGGCTCCTATCTCATCATTGGGGGGGGTAATGCACCACACATAACAACAGACAAAAAAAAAAAACACTGGCCTGAATGTGAAATGTGTGTTTCTTACAAATAAAAACCTACTGGTTAAGAAAGACAAAACAACAACAAAAACAATCAAAAGTAACATTATAGTGTGTTTTGTCCATTAAATTACATCAGTTTGTATTCATGTTCTAGCTTATATCAGTGTATCTCCACGGGGTCATCACCCAGACAATTCCAGGCCATATGGGAAAGCACCACTCCTATATCTGTGTAAAATAATGACTTTACTCATGGAAAAAGTGCATTTTCCAATTAATGGCCCACTGTTCAGACAGTCATTTGTGAAAAATAGATGCTATTCTACAGCCAAATGCCTTTTTTCCTTTCAGTAGCTCATCAGCTGTCGTAAAATAGGCAAGATTATCCCATTAATGGACCAGCAAAAGATAGTGTTACTGTAACGAGAGAGAGGTTTACTGTCTACTTAGCTACCTTCTATATTGAAACAGTTCCTTTGTAGTGTTCTTCCAAATATGTCCATTATGTTCTTGTTTGTTTCCTTCTGTATTTCATTTCAGTAAGTTCACATCACAAAAAGTAAAAACATCTGATATGCAAGCTAAAAACTGAATATACTCAACGTGAACACAGGATATGCCATTGCTAAATGCCCATTTTAGGGAGTCACAGAAAAGGCAGTGAGAATACTGAACAGCCGCCAGGTTGCCAGGGGGTGCAACAAATATGGTGGAACACAGAGGTATGAAGAAGACATCTGTTTTCAGAATATAAATGTTTTGACATATAAATATACAGATTTTGATTTGTGGTATTTGTATTAAAGATAAAATTAACAAGTATACCTTTATCTGATGTTTATAGCATTATTACCCTGCTGTTAAAGTGCAATCCTAAGAATGTACTGCTACATCAGAGGGGATACTATATGTTGACCATATGGGCTAGACTTGTTTGATCCGTGTTATCGGTAACAGTAATAGATCTTTAAGTTTTATGTAAAACCCCCTGGCCTGGCTGCTTAAGTAAGAGATGATATCATGGTTTTGTGGATGACAGCAGGTTGCTGAGCCAGGTTGCTGCCGATGATGACA
This sequence comes from Thunnus thynnus, assembly GCF_963924715.1. NCBI lineage: Eukaryota > Metazoa > Chordata > Actinopteri > Scombriformes > Scombridae > Thunnus > Thunnus thynnus. The sequence goes on along the minus strand of NC_089518.1, from coordinate 27,397,074 downwards.
GTTGACGTTTCTCCTCTTCATATTCCTCTGAACCACCATCAGGGAGGAGGAACTGAGTGGAAGCAACAGAGGTGGGGGATCCCAGACAGGGAGCCAGGTTTCCACTTTCCTCAGCCTCCACAGGGGAGTCCAAATGCCAGGAACACTGGGGTTTGTAGCCCCCAGCACTGGCAGCCTGGGGCTCTATGAAAGACTGGGTGGAAGCTAGGTCCAAGTCATTACTTGGGGCTCTAGGTTGCATCTGCGGCCGGTAACCCCCACCTCCACCTCCACTGCTGACAGACAGATCAGCCTGGGGTTGGTGGCCCTCAGAGGAGCCCTGTGGATCCAGCTGGAAAACCAAAGAAGACCCTGAGGTCTGGATCCCTGTGTAAGTCACATCTGTGCGTGCCGAATCCAACGAAGATGCAGAAGAAGCAGAGGAGTCTGGGAAACGCGGCCTTATGGGTCGGTCATCTACCACTTGGTTGTAATAGCGTAATGATGTCGGCTCATCTGTGTCAATTGGCTCGTCTCCCATCCCCTGCCCTTCATCGTCTTCCTCCTCGTCTTCTTCAGGAATGACGACCAGCACTTCTTTAGAATCCCAATCAGGCTTGTCTACAATTCGAACCATACTGTGGGGAGATGGCTTCACATCCAAGGGCCCCTGTGAAATGCATGGAGTGAGTCAGTACCGAACACTGCCTCATAGTTTTCTACGAAAGGCACTGCAACTTAGAAACATGAACATATTCATCCCTCATTACAAGCATACACATCAATTACAAGAAATATAGTGTCACTATGGTCAAATGTGAGCTCCATTTATACAATCAATACCAATGAGTTTAAAAGTGCAGGACAGACTGGATTAGGGTGATACTGTACCTGTTTTCTAGACCAATCACCAGACAGCTTTGGCTCAGGTATGTCTGGATAGAACGCCGTCTTCACCCTGGTGAGAACAAATTGGCAAATGCTACTTTAAGACATACATTGTCATCAAAAAATCTATAGAAATTAAAGAACATATCCTAATAGCTCCTGCTCAATACGGCGTAGAAGTCTAGAGAGTAAGTTGCTGCCAATGTGATGGATATCTTTAAAAGTTAGTTATGTAACATAAACAAACAGGAGACAGACATAGCAGCAGAATGACTCACCATTTCCGTTTCTTGTAGCAAATTAAGGTGACAATGACCAGGAATAAGCTTGTTATTCCCAGAGAGGCCAAGATTTCCAGAATGAGCCAATCAGCTGAAAAAATATTTTTAGAGATATTAGACATGAAGCAAGATGACTATTTTTCCTATTTCTGAGTATTAATCACCCTATCAAAACTGAACACAAGTGCAGTTATCTGTAAACATTTATTTATACAAGAGCATATTTTGTAGCCTTAAAGAATAATAGTTGTAGGATAAACACAAATGTTTATTATTTGGCATAGCATAAACATATAACTATAGAATCACATACTGTATGGCTCCATCGTTATGGAGGCAGTGGCGCCTCTGTCCTCGCCTGCTGAGGTGTAGGCCTTGACAGTAAATTTATAGGAGCCCTCAGGGAGACCCTTAACTGTGTATGTCCTGCTTCCAGGGTCTGACAGATTGGCTATACAAAGACAGATAAAAAGACAAATAAAAACGGTGGGAGGTACAGAAAGGAAGAAAAAGAAGGAGAGAGGGGAAAGGAATGGGAGCATTGAGAAGGAAAGTTCAACTGGATAAAAATCAGCCTTATTACAACATATTGTGATGAATAACAGTATGATTTGTATCTCCTTTTTCAAGCACTCAAGCACAGCTGTAGCAACTGTACTGTTTGAAGAGGAGGCACTTCACATTGTAACATTTACCTAGTAGTGTGAGCTGGGAGCCATTACTGATGTAAATGTTGTAGCCCAGGAGGTAGCCTCTTCTGTTGACCAGCGGGATCTCTCCCCAGCTCAAGAGAATATTAGAGTTCCGCTGAATGGGTGACAGCAGGGGGACAGAGCTGGAGGGGACTGTGGAAGCCATGAGGAAGGGAGGAAAGAGAATAGAGGAGAGAGAGAAAGGTGGAAGGTATAACAAAGAGAGTCACAAAAAAAAAAGAGTCAACAATTGAAATGCAGAATATAATTTCTAAAGTCACTGCTTCCTCTAAAAGGATAAGTGTTTCACATGCTGCACTATCCTTACCCAGCTCCTGCATGTATCCCTGCCAGCACTGCAGCAGCTCTGAGGAGCAGCTGTACAGAAAAATGTTGTACCTCACACCCGGCTGGAAGTTGGCTGATGGAAAAGAAACAGATAATCCTTCATTAAACAATTTCTAATGTAACACTTTGGCAACTACAAAAAAATCCTGTTTACTTCTTGAATGACTAAATACCTGACTCAATGGAGACATTAGTGTTTCCAGGGCCCAGCTTGATCCACTCCACAGGGCAGTCCCCTATGCAGAGGGCATCTTGCCATTCTACCACATAACCACAGGTGGCATTGGCATTGCTTTGCCAGGAGAGAGGGAAACCTCCGTCCATATAAACTACCCTGGACACACCAAGGAGGTCCACATCTGGAAAGAAGAAAATATACTCCAATGATAGAAACCACATGTCTTTTATTTCTCCTTTTATAACTAATTGGCTGCTGGTTTAGTGTTTTATGACTGTGGAACCAAATACACCAAATCATGAAGTTCCTCTCAGTACTCAGTTAAAGTTTGTGCCTTTGAGAGTAAAAAACCTAATCTCTTTTTGCCATCTTAATTACTTCTTATTCCCTAAACTTCCCAAACACACTTTGCCTCCATATCCACATACCTGTCCAATGTAGAGGTATAACTACACTTGCAGACTGTGACACCCCAGCAGCGTTCTTCGCAATGACAGTTGCTATGACCTTGTTGTCATTGGTGAAGGTAGTGTTCTGTGTGAGGTTGACTTGTAAATAGGAAATGTTCGGAGGAACAGTTTTTGTGTGCTGTATATTCTCCTCAGGGCTCCAGAGAGTCACTTCATAACCTGTGATTTGACCATGGCTCTGTCTATGTGTCAAAGGCTAGAAAAAAATCAGAGGAAGAAAAGGAAGGAAAGGGGAGATGGACAGAGAGAAGGAGGAGAGAGAAAGACAACTTAAATCATTTGCAATTTCAGATATTCATGGCATAAATCCACAAATGAAATATCAGCTCAAGCTACTTTATGTCAAAATAAAGAGAGTAAAAAGCAGAGGAAGAAAAACAAAGATAAAAACTAAAACAGAAGAACCCTGATCTGATAGACATTGCATTTGCATCATCTGATTGTGGATTCTGTGAACCTTTTATGGCAAAATGCAGTAGTTTTGTGGTCCCAACAGTGAAAAAGCCTTTTTTTCCAATTTTGCAAATATAAGAAAAAAAAACTCACCTTCCAAATGATCTTCCCAGTGTTATCTCTCTTAATATATTTCCACACATCAGGAGCATCTGGAACTAAGAGAAACAAAAAAACAAAAAAAAACACAGTCAGCACTGAAGAAAATTGTACTGCTGCTACTTCAATTATTTATGTTAGTATGTAGCAACATAGTTATTAACTACAATGGGGTTATTGACCGCAAATTGCATCCTGGTAGTGCACTTGGCTGATCATCTTTTATTTAACAGGCAAAAATGCCACACCTTCACTAGTTCCAGCTTTTTATATGTGAGAATTTTCTCTGTTTTATATGTGTTTCAGGTTTTGGACTGTTGGTCAATAGAAAAAGCAGTCATCTCAGTGGACTCTGATAACTTGTAATTGACATTTTTTTAGTGTTTTAAAGCATTCTGCAGACTAAAAAATGTATCAGTTAATTGAAAAAAATATTGATAGATTAATTGGTTATGAAAACTGCAGCCCATATTCATGGAAATCTTTGCCAGAATAAAGGAATACAACAAATAAACTGCTTACCATCAATGTTGGTTTTGAAGGAAAAGGGTTCGCTCCAGTCTCCCCACCTCCAGAAATTCTGCTGGGCACCACAGCGGACTCTAACACTGTGATCCTCATCAGGATACAGGTCCAATACAACCACTGACCGCAGACCCTTCCCTGAGAAATTGAGCTGGATACATATATTAGACGTGTTACTATTTGGTACATTGGTGGTCAGACAAATGGAGATAATGGACATGTCGATACAAGCTTGTATTTGTCGAAAGTAATACGGGTAGTAATTAGTATGCTGTAATGGAAATGATAGCATCTGATACACAAACAGAAACCAATAAAGACAGACCAAAAGACAGAAGGAAGATACTGTACATACACACAGAGCAAACAGTTAAGTGGTCATTCCCTTTGACTGACACACACATACACACACACACACACACACACACACACACACACACACACCACTCACCATTGTTTGGTGCTCCTGGGAGGTAAGCTCTACCTGGCAGAGAAGATCCAAGGAGGAATAGTTTTCGTGCTTCCACCACCACATTACAGTAGCATTCCAGGCATGTGTGACAGAGGTCAGGTTTTCTGGTGCTACTGGTCTCACTGGGGAGAAAGAGTGAATCAGTTAACTTAAGAGAAATTTTAGATGTGTCACATCTATGTTTCTGTTTTACCTCTGCTAGTGAAAATCGCAATACAAATCAAGTTTATATGAATTCCATGTGTCCGTCCATTGAATATGATAAGCTAAGGCTGAGCAACCTACCTCTGTGTCTGATATCAGCAGAATCCGTGATACTGTACTGGCCGAGAGGATTCACAGCTACCAGTGTCCACTTATCCTCCCATTGATCCACGCTATACTCTGTCTCCTTCTGCTGCTGGCTGGTCACCAGATGAAAAATACAAAATAATCAAGATAAGCAAATTCAATTCAATTCAGATTTTTTTTTTTTTAAAAACAATCCCTTCAGATACTTAATCTAACCCACAGAGATAGACACGGGGCCAAACACATTTATAATGTAACTTGTTTTGGCCAGCCTGGGGACAATTCCTGTAAAAGTGTGGCAGGCAGCCAATCCACACAGATGATGGACACACAGAAGCAGCAAGTGGTCACTCAGGCTGAGTGCTTTATATTTCTTGTCATCCTCTTTTCTGGGAAGAAAAACATTTTTTGGAGATAAGCAGGGGGAAATCATAAATAATGCAGGGACATTCTTAAGAAACAAACAAAACAAAACAAAGAAAAATCTTCATTTCATCATTTTTGTTTTTCCTGTTTTATAGTGTTCTGGATTGGAGCCAGATGTAGTTACCATTATATGATTAAGTAAGCATTTTAGGCGATGTGTCCGCAGTGGATATAATATCTGAAGGTGCTTGTAATCCATGTTAACACATATTTGTGTCAGTGCGTGAGCGTAGGAATTTTGCCTGATCAATCACAGAGGAACAGAGGCGTGTTGAGCTTGAATCTTACTCTGCATATTTTAACAGTTCCTAAGCAACTATTCCCCGTTTTTATTTCCCTTGGTCTGGACCAAATGAACCAAACTACAGATGTGAAAGCACCCTTAATATGTACTCAGCTTTGGGATCTGTATTAATACATTTAAAATGCAATAAAATACCCCTGTGTCAACCTGCAGCCTGCTTTTTGTGAATGGTTAAGCAACCCAACCTGAGGCCAACAAAGTATCTGGTAACAGATCAGGTTACAGCCATCTTCTTGCATATATATGTGGGCCCATGTGAGTTTTGACTGTTTTTAAAAGTAATTTCTTGTGTTAGCGTGTGTGACTGTAGTACCTCTTGTTCAGTGAGTAGTGTGTTTTCCGTTTGCCAATTAAGTGTGTGTCTCGCCCTTTCTTCCAATGGCACACAGCTGAGGTCAAGTCTCGGGTCTCACACACAAAATCAGTGGGCAGCGGTGGATCTAGGGATGGGGACAATAAGTAAAAACATACTTACTTGCATAATCATATATTAAGTTATATTAGATGTATATAAATTATTACTAACATTTATCTAAAAGACGAGCTCTCAAATAATCTATAAAGTCATTCAAATGCATCAAGAGGAAAACTCAGTTATGCACATCATATAGCAAGCTGTATAACAGGAGAATAACTTGCGTTCCACACTGACTCCTTCATTCACATCAATCATTTTTCAGTCTGAATGACCCATTTCCTTTGTCTTAACTCCCTCTGTCTGCCACTCCAACCACACTCATATGACAACCATTCAACTCTTATCCATCCAGTTAATCATCTTACATCCAACGAACACCACCGCTCCCGTTATGTCTGTCTTTAGATCGTCGTAACAGATGACGTTGGTCCCACTATAGCCAGAAGGTTCCTGATTAATCGCTGTGATGGCGTAACTTCGTCTACTCAGTCGTGTCATGTTCATGACTGTGCTCCTGTAGGTGATGGTATCAAGGTGCCTCCCCTCCTTCACGATGCAACAGAAGGTGGTGTTGGCCCCCACAGGTACAACTCTGTCCTGGGGGTACATCTGGAATATGTCAATGGTGGGCAGGTCGCTTCCTGAAGAGAAGGAGAAAAGAAGAAAGCAGAGCATTTAAAGATTTCAGATGGAAGGCAAAAGAAGACAGAAACAGGAAAAAATAGAGAGTTATATTTAGGAACAAAGGAAATTGATTTGTTTGGTGAAATAATTAAGCAAAGCTTATTATTAATCTCTGATAGACATGTTTCTCCAATTTTAAATGTCCTATAATACATTTTGGTGTAATTATTATCACTCTGACCTTGGAGAATCTCAACATTGCTCCATTGACTCGTTGTCTGTCCCTGTCTCGAGCGGATTTTGATCGACAGTGATGTACACTCCAGAGGTTCAACTGAGGTCCAGTTCCACTGATGCCGACCACTCACCTCATTCACAGTCACAGGCACTGTCTCCTATAAATACACAGAACACACAGTGAGGGAACGAACAAGAGCAACAAGAATCTGGTAGAACCTCGTTTTGCTGAAGACTGTCATAATGTAATACATACAAGCAGAAAATCGAACAGTTATTAATTATGTCAGCTGCATAAGCTGTATAATAATGTAAAATCAAAAGCTTGCTGTCTTTTGAAATTTTAAAAAGAAATTGTTACCACATTTAATGTGGCCTCTGCTGTCACATCCATTTTATTTCTGTTATTTGGCTTTATGTGGTTTTAAAGGCTATGTGCAAATAAAAAAAAACGAACTATAAATAAACTAGTGTAGCAAAATGTCATGCTGAGGCTCTGAAAGAATGCATCCAATCCGTAATACAACTGTACAATAAAAAAGCAAATTAACAAAAGAGAAATGCCCTTACATAGAAGACAGTTTCATTGAGTTCAGTTCTGAGAATCATGAGGTCAAACGTAGTGGCTGCTCCTCCCAGCCAGGATATGGATAGTTGCTGTGCATAATAATTAGGTGACAGAGTCACCTGCTGGGGTACAGTAAGGACTGGGGAAAAAAACAAGAATATTTACACATTAAATTGAATTGAATTCAGTTCAACTTAGTCTAAACATTTTATATGAATTACAAATAATAATATCATATGTATTGCACCAGATTGGCTGTATACAGTATACACCGAGTAATAAAAGGACTTTGTACAGGGCCAGGATTAAGTGATTAAAAAAAATCCAAGAGCAAGTTTGTCAAACTCTAAATCAGCAGACACAGAATCAAACACCAAACTTTCCTGTCTGGACCTGCTATTTTTCATGTTCAACACATTCAGCATGATGTGCATTAAGCCACTGAATGTATATAAATATGGACGTCACATTTCCACTTCCTGCCTATGCAAAAGTGAAGCCAAAATATCTCCTTTCCAGGAGCTGCCATCTTGCTTGTGTGACGTCATTTGGAGCCAGAGTCTGCGCAGTAGAATCGGGTGGCAGGGTGACAGCCCACAGGACACACCCCCTCAGCGTCCTACCACCTGACGGAGGTTTGAGAGCGGCAGTCACAGCCGTCAATCATGACGTCACACCCCTTTTTGATATCATCAAACAACTACTTAAAAACAAACTTATCAGTTGTGATCAGATCTAAAATGACAGACACCATCTTTGGGAAAAATGTATTAGACGTGTACTTTGACAGGGGGCGATAGAGATGTTTTGGCTTCACTTTTGAGGAGCTGTCATGACGTCCAACTTTATATACAGTGGATGCATTAAGCGTTGCAGATTGATGATAATCAAAGAGCTCATAAGAGCGTGAGAAGTGGAATTTTCCCTCAAGAGTATTCAGGCTCTTACCATCTTTGGCATGCGTGTGTACAGCCAAGAGGCCCAGGAGAAAACAGATGAGCCAGACAGGGCTACAGTTGGGTTTTGAGTTGGGACTGACACTTGAGTGAAGCATGGTGATCGACCGACCGAGGTGCTGTCTGAAGAAGAAGTGGTGGTTCTCTCCACTACAGCAACACCGCGCTGGACATCTTGAGAGGCAACACGCAGACAGAGGGCACCCTGTGGGAAAACACATGATGCGAAAGAGAGAGAAAAAAAAGGGGTAAACCTACAATGAATACAACAGAGATCTGCTAAATCATGTAACAAGGGAAAAAAAAAAAAGTTAATCTAAGCTGAGAGGAAATTCAATCCTTTTCATGCCTGAGAATGTAAGGATTTTCCGGCTAATTGGGAAATCTATTTTTGTTAAATAAAACTGCCTGACTGTCAACACACAGGGTTGTTTCATACAGCTGTTATGGAGCTGTGAAGTGAAAGTCATGCCCACATAATATACTAACTGTGGAGTATTCTGGTATGCACAGTAATATCATAAGATGTTTCTCGAGATTTGGCCAGTTTGCTCCTGTCACTGCTGGGTTCTGCTTCTGTTTTCACTTTCTGCAACATGTACCTACAAACTTTGCTTGTTATGTGAGTTCATGTCCGAGCCAGTGGCAGTACTGCCCACATATTTCTCTCTGCCAGCTGCTGGATTTGGAAACACACAAGTCAAAGAATACTCTCTCTAAAAGGTTTAACCTTGCTGCTTTTTCAGATCACCTGTTCTCTCCTTAGCTTGTGTACATTGTGACTGTTGAAGGCTTGGTCTTACTGTTTATCTACTAACAATACAACTATCTACAAGTACCGTGAATAACCACACAGAGGTCAGACAGACAGAGAGACACAGTAAAGCTGTGGGGATAAAGACAGCTGACAGCTGTGGTTTGTGCTATACAAATACACTTGTTTTGACCTTTCAGTTTAGTTCGGTTTTATTCCAGTTTCAGTATTACTTCAATCTGATAAATAAAACAAAACACATGTGAGAGTGAAAGTGCACTGTGCTTCAAAAACTCAGGCAAGAAAAACTAACTGCTGATATGAATTTGACGCTTGAGAGACTCTCCGCTGAAAGTAAGCTTGAGCTACATTCCACACACACAGGAGCTTTTATTTGTACTAAATGCTTGACAGACCTTCAAACACACACCCAGCTGAAGATACATATACAACTAAACGGGGGGAAAAAAAACATTTCCAGGGAAAAAATCATCCACTAGCATAAAGGTTTCTGGCTTTTACCGAACAGAAAGTCACAGAGTTTTCATTTCTATTTTAAAAACACCTCCTTCCGCCGGCACCTTTAGCACTGCCGCAACTTGCTTACTGGAAACGCATGGCTGTCCATTACAACCAAATACTTGTACAATTACATTTTGTGCTCCTACCAAGTCCATGCTGCTGTTCACATCAGCCTTACAGCACTTACAGGAAGCAGGTTAACAAAGTTAAGATTTTTTTCCCTTTATTAGAAAACACCTAAAAAGATATGCTTAATCACACAAGCTAATTATTATCATTAGCATTACTGCAACACTACTTTCATAATGGAAATATTAAAAGGGACTACAACATGATACAAAGAGTCACATATTGGCACACTGAAAAAAAGGAGGTTACAGTAACTGCAAAAACATCTAACACAAGGTCAAGGTTCAGCCTCAGCCACTGCATTCTGTTGTTTTCTCTAAAAACAAAGACTAACTCGACGTGACTGATTAAAGCACAAGAGGAGATGTTGTAATTATTAACCTTGATGAACCTGTATGAGCCTGTTTGTGTGACTCTCTGTTTTTGTATCCTTTAACGGTCATCAAGGCACTGCAGTGCAGTCGGTCTAGTTTCCCCTGAGACAAGCTGAGGCAGGCTTCAAACATCTTGCTGGCTTGATAAAACAATGCTCTCAAGTACTGCCAAGCAACAAAACTGCAATAACACGGCACAAAACAAACAAACAGACAGACACACACACACACATACACACACACACACACACACACGAAAGGCCAATTTTGGAAAATAAGAATGAAAGAGTTACCTGAAGCATCTTTGTGAAACAAACCAGAGAGCCAAATGCATTGCAGACAGACAAATAGTGACAGTGTGACCCAAATATCATTTTAGCAAGTTATTTTATTTGAATTAGAATGTGGCCACTGCAAACTTTATGAAAAAAATGAGAAGATATTTTTTGGTATCTGATTTCATAACTTATGAGTCTCTGCCAATAGATTTAAAAAAACAAAAATCGGAGATTTAAAAAAAAAAAGAAAAAACATTGAATAAATAGCCAGACATATTTACTGACAACCCTGCTCTCAAATCCTGGCAGCCTTACAATCTTTTTTTCATCTAGAATGATATACACTTGTTTTTCCTTTCACAATGCAGTGAGCAAAACAAGCTGCAACAAGTGCTACATATGTCTAGCCTATAATAATACTGCATATGAGGCCACACACAAACAAATACACACTAGAGCTTGCATTGGGAGAAATGAGGGCAGGAACACTTGTTTTTAAGCTGTTTATCCAACTCTGCATTCCTAATCACCAGTTTGTTTTGTTTTGTTTCTATTTAGACTCTGGTGAAAGACAGGATGTTATACAAATTCATGGATTAAAAGTAATGATAAAAATAAAGTGGGAATGGAAATACAAGTTAAGGGCAGGCATATGGTCAGCTACCAGGTCAGATAAAAACAATATTCCAGGGCAGCTTCTAAAAAAAGACCTAAAAACCAGTAAAATGAACTAACATTTAAACAACCGCAAAACACAGCTTGTGAACTGTGATTAAGTTCAAAGTATCTGATAAAGATCATCTTGACAATCATTTATCTAGAACTCTGGAACATTTTCGCCCCTCCAGATGTTTTTTTCAGCATCAGCAGAAAGGAAGGAATTTCTAATCTCCTCCTAAACTGGTTTCGCATTCAGTTTTAAAAGAGCTCTCACTGAGACATGCAAACTAGATTGATGAGCTTAAAGACTCACATCTAGTTGTTTGTTTTGTGTGTGCACAAATATTGATTTCCACTGCATTTTTATAATAAGTATGACAACTGGCCAGCTGCTGGTAAATGAACACAGTCTAAATACTGCAGAACCTCTGGTGTATCTCTTTGCCAGGTCAATCTTGCTATCCGAGAAACTATTTCTCCAGACAGAAACACACTTCTTTTAGACTTGTGTAATAAGAAAATCCGAGCACTGGGTCTTCCCACGGTTGGATAGGATTTTAAGAGTTCTCCAGTGTGTTCCCGGCTTTAAAAAAAAAAAAAAAAAAAAACACACACCAAAAAAAACATCACCTCCAGATGAAATTCAGAGGCATGGCTCAACATAAATACAGCTGTCTAGAGTCAAGGTTTCACACACTCATGTGCCTGCACCAAAATGGTTTCTGAGCCTGTTGCAGGCTTGGTGGGTCCCCCACATGAAAAGAATAGCAATATATTTTAGTGGTCCTGGATCCTAATGAAGATTATTTTTTCAACTTAAGTACTAGGCTGGAAAAAAAACATAGTGCACTGATGGGAAGCGAGAAAAACAACCATAGATTCTGGGAAATCTAACTGAGAATGTGATAGCTACAGCAAATGCACACCAACACACAAATCGATACTCCTTTGCTGGGCTTTGTCCTTGTAGCAGTGATAAAAGTGACCACAAACTACAAAAACCACGAGGATATGGTTGTTACTTAAAAACCAAGGCTAAGCCTCCTCTGTATGTCTGCAGTGTTCCTATTTTAAGAAAGGACAGAGCCACCTAAAAACAAGCGTCATGAGCATGGAGCTTGTCTTGTCTGTCTCCATACTGGACTTTGCCACTGTTCTGTTTGCCCGTTCAGCCGTGTAAGGCGGCCTTTAGGAGTAAAGCTGTGGAAAATGTCCAGGTAAACTTACGGTACATTTGTGCAGGACTGGCAACACTGTGATGCAATCATTTCTCAGAATCCAAATTCACTTGACGCAAAACGTCCTCATTCGTCTTCACTGTTTCTATGGTATCTAAACATTGGTCGGTACTAAAATACTGAATAAACTCCGTCAAAACTTGGAACACACCCACCATGTTTCCAGTGTATCAATTCAGGGACTGTGCAAGTCAGAAAGTATGTAATTAATGTGTGTTTACTTTGTGAGTATGTGTGTTGACTGGGGAACTTCACTCTATATAAATATTTTTTGTCAAATCAAGAATTAGGCTATTCAATGAATCATTTAGTCTGCAATGCAAAAAAAAAAAAAAAATTCCAGAACCCAAACTTATCTGAAAATGTTTGGTATTTTTACTTGATAAATGAAAAAAGGATTCTTTTTTTTTTTTTTTTTACATTTACCTGTCAGTTGTTTCAGCACTAATTTCAAACTAACATGCATCTTTAAGTATAAAAGTGGAATGTTATCCTTGCTAGAACCAACACTGGCATAAAAATAAAGATGGAAGTAAAGCCAAAGCCAAAATTACTCCGAACTACCACTGCCTGGGGTGGAGGCAAAAAAATTACTCATAAAAACACTACATAAAACAATTTAAATGTTTCATCATTAACTACATAGGCATGAGATTGTGGTAAAAACCTTTATATGCAAGCTGTATTGATTAAGCATTTTTCCCTAGGCATGGGCAGTTGTTATCTACATGTTGTCCATTCTTTAATCATTTGCGTACAGAGCTGGCAACCACAACCTCATGAAAACCTCTGATAGTATTTACTTTACTGAAAGTGTGTGGGATGGCCTAGCTGAAGCCAAATCCAAGGAAAACTTGTGTCTGTTCTGAGCCTACGCTCAGCAACACTGTCATTATGCTGACATACGATGACCACCAAGACCAAAGAAATAAGCACACAGTGGCTCTAGTATACTAAATTGGTATGGCGACATTTTGAAACACGATCTTAAAATGCTGCTGTCTATGTGCGACCTTTGAGTGGGACTAGAAGAAGACCGGATGCTCGTCCAGTGAGAGAAAAAAACTGTTAACAGATGAGTGTGTGTGTGTGAAATGTCAGTGCTCTGACCTCATTAGAGAAAGGACATTCAGTCCTGTGTGTGTGTGTGTGTGTGTGTGTGTGTGTGTGTGTGTGTGTGTGTGTGTGTGTGTGTGTGTGTGTGTGTGTTGCTTTTGGACCTCAACCAACACCGTTTCCTTCCTTCCCTTTCCCTGTAATCCTTTATGAATGTAAATGTAAATCATGGATAGCAACAGGAAGTGAGTAACACAATAACTTCAAAAATACATACCACATACTTTTAAGTGTTTTGTTGTTGCTTTAAAATCAGTGGCTTAAGATAATTAAACACACATATGGATACACAGAGTCAAAAGGATGCCAGTCCACACCCTAACAGGAATATACAAACTAGTCTGACCTTTTTTGGCACATACACAGCCAAGTGACTGGTTAATAAAGAAAACACTCCAACAGGGCTGCTATTGTCCTGCCAGGTACCAGTAGGCACTTCGGCCATTTTGTTAAGGTGACTAATGTTCAATGTTTCTTGTACTGAGCCAAACTAGGATGACGGTATGTAGCATGAAAACCAACATCCTGGACATACAATTCACCCTAATGTAGCACTACAGCACGTTTATTCCATAAGAACAATGGGAACTTAATACGAGACCAATAACACTCATTCCTTACTGCTGGAAAAATGAAGAGGAAACCTGACCAAGCATCAAGTTAAAAGCATTAATATTGCTTTGTCAGACGTGTATGCAAATGTATGTAAATGTTACTAATGTGCAAACATGCATCCTTTGTCCTCCCTATGCAAGTACAGAAAATACTTAGAATGATTGATGCACCTCAATTTCTTCTTTTGATGCATTTTCAGTATTTACATCTTTTAATGTGTTACAGTTCTGAAATAGTTTAATGAAATAATATAATAATTAGTATGCACTGTTACCTGTAATAGTAACCAATGAGAGCGTGTGATATAGTATTACAGGATCTAAATATACAAAAAGTATTATATAATATCCCCACTCAGTTTTCTGTGATAACATACTATATGTGGGAGACAAACAACTGCATGTGGAGCATAACTGAGCGACACACTATATTTGCTCACAATATAGTGTAAAACATGGTCCCGTCATTTAAAGATCAAGAGAGAGGGAGAAAGAGAGAATGAACAACTTATGTTGCAGATCTATACAGTAACACATTGGCTTGGCAATAAAAATATTGACACATAATCATAAAAAATAGTTGATCTGCCCCTCTTGAATCTTAGGTCACATTTCACCTTGAAGTCCTACATACGCAAAAGAATAAAAAATAATAATAAAAATAAAAAGTCAACACCTAAATGATCGTGTGTAATAGCTAATTTTTTATATTCTAATTATGTTCTGTCATAAAAAGTGGCTAATACGGTAGATATCCCAAACTGCATCATCACACAGGACGATTTGCATCATTAGCATTAGCCACCGGGCAGCATGATGGACACCGTTACATGTCTCATCACCAACAGCGGCGGACAGTGATTAATACGCGTTATAAATGTATCATAAACCGAATTTTATCAAGACAGGCATAGTAGAAAGTGAGACATTTAAAATTAACCTAGCAGCCAGCACCCCACCACACACATAGACACATACATACTTAGACACACACACACACACACAGGCCACTGATATTGGGAAAAACACTACTAGCCTACGATAGCTGCCATCACACACTAACGTTTAACGGTTATAACGAGTTCCGTAATAACACCAAAATTACCTCTGATGTTGAAAGATGTCCTTTCCAGTTTTGTTTCAGCTGTATAACCAGTAACCCCGCAATTAAAAGAACGGGATCATTTATTTTTAACGGCGTGATATCGTCACAATCCTGCCCCCGTGGTGTGTTTTTTTACCATTCCCAGTTGAGTTCCAGAGTAGGTTGGGATTACTGGAATTGGTTGAACCAAGGCTTTGATTGACGTCCACACGGACCAATGGGCTTCGACGGAACCCTTCACGTACAGGGCGTTGTCATGTTACATTCAAGTTACGATTGGAAAAACGGGTCATATCAGGGTCACGATTCGTTCAAACTAACTTTCCAGAACTTGTTGGAGCCGATTTGACCGATAACTTGGACTTCAGTGCCAGAGTCTTCAACTAGAGTGAAAAAATGTTGATTTTAAATACAATAGACCCCAGTAATCATTTTTAACATGTGATGTAGAATGTTACACAGCCACAATTTGGAGGATTTATCTTGTGAGACCCCAAATGCCTCTTAAAGGATAGGTTCACAATTTTTCCAAAACAGTCAAGTGCACATATGAGCACTGAAAGAGGTTTTCTTCTCTGTAATAATTCCTCCTGTTCATAGTGGCTATTGAAAGATCCCCTTCAAATGCGCTGTCAATGTAAGCGATAGGGGACAAAATCTATAGTGTGTCCACACAGTCATTTTGTGCAAAAATGCATTTAGACGTTTATCTGAAGCTTATATGAGGCCTCAGCAGTCTGTGTCGAATGGATGTCTTCCACATTTACAGACATTTTAGCACCAAATTCCCTCTTTGTGTTTCCTTGGACAGTGATTCCCTGTTGAGCTGCAGTGGATGTATAGTAACAAAAAGAGGGTCTTTGGCACTAAAAATATTTTAAAGTTGAAATATATCTACTTGATTTGACTAATTTGGACAGCTGAAGCTTCATATTAGCTTCAGAAAAAAACTTTTTCATACATTTTTGCGCAGAAGGAGGCTTATGAACTTTTGGCCCCCCATCACTTACATTGTAAGTACATTATGAATGGATCTTCTAATGGTCAGTATCAACAGGAGGAATGCTTATGACAAGAAAAAAATATTTCAATGTTCATTTGGGCACCTGGCTATTGTTTTAAGACAGACTTGAAAAATTGTGAATCTATCCTTTAAAGAACCAGTGTGTGGGATTTAGTGGCATCTAGTGGTGATGTTGTAGATTGCAACCAAATGAATACACCTCCCCTCACCCTCCAAGTGTGTAGAAGAACCTACGGTGGCTGCAAAACTTGTGAAAAATGTGAAAAGCCCTCTTTACAGTCAATGTTTGGTTTGTCAGTTCTGGGCTACTGTAGAAACATGGCGGTGCAACATGGTGGCCTCTGTGGAAAAGGACCCACTCACTTCCTATGTAGATATAAAAGGCTCATTCTAAGGTTACGCAAACACAACAGTTCTTATTTTCAGGGGATTATACACTAATTAAAACATACTCATGAATATTATATTCCATTTCTGCCAAGTTCGTTCCACTAAATACCACTAAATCTTACACATTGGTCCTTTAACGTGCTTTGAACTAGCAACAATTATGACATAAAGGTTTTGTAACCTTTCAATGCAAACTCAATGTATAACAATATATTCAACATTGTTTTATTGTTGTCAGTTGACTGTTTTGCTTCCTTATAATTATGTCTGGTACACAAGGGGCATCAAGTTTATATTAACCAAAGAATTACAGAATTTTTAAATTACAGCAGTGGAAGTGGTTCAAATCATCAATCATCATTTTCTGTTTTCAGGCCTCTTATGGTATGCAAAATTACATATGAAATTATCAAACTTTTATGAAAGACAAACTGTATTTCACTGATTCATTTTGATTTTTTTTTTTTTTTTTTTGTATGACAGACATATTCATTTGGAAAACAGAAATGTACATTGTAATAAACTGCTATAAAAATATAGCCAAATTCTAAGAGTAAGGTACTATTATTCCTAAATCAATAAAATACTGTAAATTTTGGTGCCTTTTTGAGCCAAAACCAGGAACAGACATTAACAATAGACTACTGTAAGATTTGACGGTAACTTACAGTATTTTCATTTTTGCCATCGCAGTAACAAACCAAAAGGTCAGTAACATCTTACTCAGAAAATAGAATAACATCTGTGCATCTGGTTACCCAGTTAGTGACTATGTTTAATTTTTGCTAACATTAAGTTGGTATAATCCTAGCTAGCACTTGGCAGACACGAGAGCATTTTCAGGTAGTGTTCTTCAGCAGTGGGATGTTTAAATTATCAGTATCTAAACAGTATTTTCAATGCTGCTTGTAAGTCTAGTTTAAAGATTATTTTTGGATGAATGTTTTCTCTTGAACTACACATCAGTGAATGCTAACGTCAGATTGGCCTGGTCTATACCTACACCTTGTTTATCCTACATGAATTTCAAAATTAATAATAGCCTAAAAAATAAAGCATATTACAAGTGAAATTGATTCAAATATGTAAACAAGTCGGTTAAGATATGTTAGCTGCTGAGTCCCAAAAGACAGAGTGGTCATATTGGTTATCTTAGCGCAACCCAAGTGTGTTTTTAGGCTGTAGCTATTGCTGCAAATGTATTGTAGTTTGTTGCCAAGCTGTACTAAAGTGTGGAACATGATAGATGATTTCCAGGTATTGTTGTTTACTCGTACAAGTGCCACATATTGTTTTCAGGGATTTCATTGTGATTATTCCTCAGAGGGGAACAGAGGCCAGCCAGGGAAATCAATTCCTAACAATACAAACAAACTCTTCACCCCTCTTCTGAAGAACTTGCAACAGCAGTTTCTGTTTACACTCAAGACAAAGTTTTGATGGCAGCTCAGGAAATTACAAGTAACAGGTTTACATGTGAAATGGCATGAATTTTGAGAATGATCTTTTCAAACACACATACTTGAATATACTTGGCATATTTGAAAGCTTTTGAATGAATATTCAGTTCCATAAAGCTGTCACTTGTCTCATCCTCTTGCATGCTAGATGGTAAGGATTATGAGTTTTTAAATGTACCATTAAATATCATTAAGATTGAAGACACATTGTTATTTACAGTCTGCAATTTATAGATGTTCTTATTAATATGAATAAGAAGGAAACTTTTCAGTTGTTTACTGTAACATTTACAATAAGAAACTTAAAGTAGATTACAATAGCAACACAGTGAAAACACAGTATATTACTGCAGGCCTAGCTACAGTATCAAACTGTAAACCTCACATTCCACAGCAGAAAACTATAATAACTTTACAGTAATTAACTGTTAAAGTAAATTACTGTAGTGACACTGTAAAAAAACAACAATGGTAAGATACTGGCAACTACAGCTGCCAGTAGCTTACTGTAATTTTACAGGGAAACAAGAACAGGCTGAGGCATGAGACAGATAAGAATTTATTTAAAATGAAAGAAATTAAATTAAATAATGAACTAAAGAAATTAATTTCAAAAGCAAATCTGAGCCACCAGTGGTGGAAGAAGTACTCTTGAGTACCTGAGTAAAAGTAGCAATACCACAATGAAAAAATTACAAGTAAAAGCAAAATGTACTTAAAGTGTCAAAAGTAAAAGTACTCATTATGGAAAATTGCCCCATTTTGAGTTATATTTACCATACAAGTATAGAGGCTATAATATCTAAATATTAAAACTGATTAATTGATGTGTACATGTAAGCAGCATTTTTATATTGTCAAGGTAGAGCTAATTTTAACACCTTATACTGTTGAATAGTCTTATCTATAACAATGCACGTATAACAAATTGATCATATGTTTTACATATAAAATAGTGATCTGAAAAGTAACTAGTAACCAGAGCTGTGAAATAAATGTAATGGAGTAGAAAGTACAATATTTCCCTCTGAAATGCGTGCAAGTATAAAGTAGCATACATGGAAATACTCAAGTGAAGTATATGTACTTCAAAATTGTACTTAAGTACAGAACTTGAGTAAATTTACTTAGTTACTTTCAAACACTGTGAGACACATATATGGGTTGTGCATTGTGAAAATATTTGTGTGAGTATGTACTGTATTGTGCAGAAATTATGAGTCCATGTCCAGTAGAGCATTAGTACATGATATGAATGTAGTACATGTTATAAATAATGAGGATGATGGAGTAATAGCTATATCATAAGGATATGATTCTACTGAAGGCTGTTGTAATCTGGCCCCCTATTTTTTGGTCCTTTTTAAGATACTGTATTTATCCATCAAATTAATTATAAGTAATGCACTGTTCATGAATACATTTCTGTGATTTTAAATACTATATATAGACTCACACATGACGATAGACCACTGTGTGGATAGACAGTCTTCGTAGCAGATAGTGGATTTACTCTACTCAAAGCCCGCTATGATATCAGGTAATTGCATCCATGTCTCCGCTGCGATAGGTGGCGGCAAGCCCAGTTGGAGTCACAGAGAACACGGTGTGTGGAAGAGAAGAAGGCAAGTCGAGCCTTCGCTGGGACAACAGCGCCACTTTTGAGCGCTCACACCCTCAACAACAATAACACACCGCAGAAGTTGTCAGACAGTGATCAAAGGATACCTAGAGAGCAGTGCCACGACGATAAAGTCTTCAATCAGATGTTGAAGGTATATTATATTCACTGAGGTACATTAAGTGTGCTGTAATACTGCATGAAAGTGCAGCTTGATACATGACCGTTAACTCCTGTGACTCCCCCCCTCACTACCAACGGTTGCTAGGAGCTTAGCTAGCTTGCTAACGCCGCTGGCTGAACAACAGCTAACGATGGACTGCGTCTGTCTCTCCCACGTAGTTTCTATTCAGTGCCAGCCGACTAAACTCTTTTAAGGTTTTAAGTAATTTTAAGTAAGGCTACTGTAAGGTTTAGCGTCCAGGTGCCAGGTGAGTTAAGTTACTGCCAGTCGAGTAGCAGTAGTGGAAGAAGTATTCAGATTCTTTAACTTAATTAAGTAAAAGTAGCAATGCAGCAATGTAAAAATACTTAATTACAAGTAACGTTAAAAGTCCTGCATGAAAAATCCTACTTAAGTAAAAGTAGCAACATGTACTCACAATAGTAAAGTAAAAGTACCCATTTCGTCCCTCTCACTGATATATGATTGTAACGTTATATTGCATCATTAGATTATTAATACTGGAGCATCAATGTGTAAGCAGCATGTTATTGTTGTAGCTGCTGGAGGTGGAGCTAGTTTTATCTTCTTCATATACAGTTAGCTAGTTTAGCTCAGTGGTTCCCAACCTAGGTATCGGGGCCCTCCAAAGGGTCACCAGATAAATCTGAGGGGTCATGAGAGTTTTCTGATTCTGAACTTTTTCTCTAATCTTTGATTTTTGGTTAAATATTGGATCATTTGAACATTTATTGACTTTCAACCATGTGAGAAGTTTAGAGGGAAAAATCACTATTTGGTGGAGCTGTTAACAACTCATATACATCTGATATCTGACCCCGACTACAAACTGCTCTTTGTAAGACGCCAAAAGCCAGAAAGGTTGGAAACCACTGGTTTAATCCATGTGTTGAATTTTAAAAACTTGTTATATTATCCATTCTGTCAAATCTTCATCTGAAAACTAACTCAAGCTGTCAAGTAAATGTAGTGGAGTAGAAAGTACAGTTTTACCTCTGAAATGTAGTGGAGTGGAAGTATAAAATAGCATAAAATGGAAATACTCAGGAAATGGTAATACAAGTACCTCCAAATTGTACTTAATGTACTTAGTTACTTTCCACCACTGTAGAGTAGAGACACTCTTGTGCTCATAGTCCTATGCATTGCATATTAATTTGCATAATTAGAGCACTGAATGACTTATATGTTTGTATATATGTTCCTTGCTCAGAGATGGTCCAGGACAGTGCTCAGATGCGGCGGCGGGGTGCCCACGACTTCATGGCATGCTATGACTTTGCTTGTGCCAGACAGGAATCAGTCCCTCTCCCCGCTGTCAAAATGAACCTTGACAAAGAGATGTTGGATTTTAATGCAGACAGGGTCAAACTGACAGACTGGCCACCCATTCTCAACTCTATCTCCATCAACAAACACCTGCACCACATTGCAATAAGTAGTACATACCAAGCTAGCCTTGGTTCTGGAGATGCAGGTAAGGCAGAAAACAAACCGGGTACATCAAATGACAGAGAGGAAATTAGAAAAAAAGTTTATCTCCTCTTTATTTACCTATGATATTGAAACATGTACAAGGAAAGCTTAATTAAAACTGTGAATGACTAACCAATCTTGCAAATAAACATCAATCATATCACCAATTTCAGATAGAAGGTACTATAAATCTAGCTTAAGGAAGAAGATCCCAGCCATCCGCTCTAAGGACATGACATTTAAGTTGTGCAAGGCCCTGAGAGAGTGTCTGACAGTTTCTCCCAACCTCAAGACTCTGCAGCTTAATGGACTTCCACTGAGAGAAAGGGACCTCATCACCTTGACAAAGGTAAAAACAGACTGAGATGGCAGGAGATGGCATTGCTTTCCACTTTATTGTGTCCTGCCCACTCATTATTTTCTCTTTTCATTTTTTTTAATAAAGGGTACATTTTGATAATTGAAAACAGGTGAAAATGGGATTTAAAACATTCAAAAAATCCTAATGAATATTTTTTTTTAAATACCATTGCCTTTGCAAACTGTGAATTTGAATTTACTCCTCACTTTTCTCTTCACTCTCTGTTACTGGAAGCAAATTCTGAGCTGTAAGTGTTGCAAAAAACCTTGTACTGTAAACTACAATGAACACTGTCCTCTTGGAGCAGGAAACATCATTTTTGGATATGCTGAGACATAAAATCTGGGTGAAAATGGATTCAAACAGCTGCTCTCTCTGTTTAATAAAATTTTATATTTAGCTATATTTTTCAGTTTTGTTAAAAACTGAAAATGATTAGCTATATGTGTTCCATTTCAGGGTTTGGCAAAAAGTTTTTCCTTGGAAAACTTATCCTTGGCGAACTGTCCAATCACTGATGAGGGCTTAGAGGGTATGTTTATACACATTTTTTTTATATCATGCAGCAAGACATCAGTTTGCTTCAATTTGCTCAGTAAGATTTTACTCTATATGAGCTTCTTGTCTTTTTAACTGCCATTTTTATATTTTTCAGTCATTTTCCAAAGTGTTAAGTACTCTACAAGCATCAGGACAGTAGATTTTACAGGATGCAGTCTCACGTGGAGAGGGGCAGAGCACATGGCCAACATCATCAAGGTGTAATATCTCATTTCAAGACTTTACTGCTGGCATAATATTTTTTAATGTGTTGTTGATTGTCTCCATCTAGTGGTATGTATTTAAACATTAATTGCAAACTCCGATCCTATTTTGAAGAATACATGAATAAAAAAAAACACATTTCATCTTTGTATAATATTGTAATAATTAATGCAATTAATTTCTTTTCAGCATCAGGGAATGCAGAGGCATGGTACCGCATGGGCAGAGTCTCTGAGGTATCGACAACCACAATTTGAGGGAATGGCAGGTCTCCGCCGCGTCACCCTGAACCGTAACACTTTGATTGGGGACAGAGGTGCTGCTGCTCTTGCAAATGAACTGGCAGAGGACCTTTGGGTTAAAGGTTAGTAGGTAGAAATATAATGAGACAAAGACTAGAGTTTGTGTTTGTTTTGTAGGAATTTTGCTTAGTTTGTTTATTTCTTTTTTTGTGGCTTGTTGAACAGCTGTGGACCTGCAGAAGTGTGGTCTTTCCAATGAAGGGTCTCGTCGTTTGCTGGAAGCCTTGAAAACAAATTCTACTCTCTGTGTACTGGATATCCGTAGTAACCCATTAGTTGGTAAGAAGCAACCACAACCAAACTCATAACTTTTTAAAATATTTTTTCACACTGAATAGGTTGTAACAAACATTGTAGCCTCCAGAGACAGCTAGCACAATTTTGTTTTAGCTGTGTCCCAATTGCATACTCATTCTAATCAGATTTTGAGTATGTAGTGCTTACATACTGGAAAAATTACTACACATTCATACTATAATTGCTCTGTTACATGGCACACTTCAAAATGCATGTGGAGCATCTGTTCACAAGTGATATTAAAGTCATAACAAATTGTAGATGGTGGTGCAGCAGCTCCAGAAACATCTTTTAAAATGAAAACATAAATCTCTGGAAAATCATTTCTATGCTAAATGTTTTTTTTTTCCCTTTATAGACAAGGTCCTAATTAAAACAATATTAGAGAAAGTACTGATGAATGCTGATGGACAGTCACCAGAGGTGAGTGTCCGGAGCTAATGTCGTCATTCAAAGTCTAAGAAAAATATTATTCTAAATGAATGAGTGGGGTATTTGCATGCAGGTTTCATATTTAATACGAAGCTGTACCCATGTTTTTAATGGCCTGTATCTTCCTTATGATGTACTGCAGTACTGCTGGATCAAGCCTGATGCCGCAGAGCCACAGAAAGCTTCTGGTCCTAAGAGGCAACCACTTCTCAGTACAGTCAAAGGAAAAGCTTTAAGGATAGGTATTTGTATACATTTGTATTGTCTCTCACAATGCTACATTTACTATAGGCACCTCTCTGTGATTTCATACAGTTATGGTCCTTGTATCCTTAGTCAGACAAAACATACCACAAATATTTGTGGTACAAACTCTAAAAGCCTATGATTAATAAATGAATAAATAAATACATAAATTGATAAATAAATATGATCAAGGATCACAACAATGGCAATCTCAGCACTTTATCTGGTTTATGAGAAGATTTAGTATTGTGGCTATAAGCTGATTAAAAATATTCACTTTTCCACACTAACATAAACTGTTTAAGTTGTTAATATCACACAATTTCAGACTTGTCGCTCATATATTTAGTTTAGCACCCCAAACCTTGCAGTCAAATCTGTTGACAGCCCGTAAACTGCCAATAATGGAAATACACAGGAAAAAGTTGGAAAGTCTCCAGCCTATGCAGGAGTGAATCTCTTTGAGATGGCATCTCTTATTTCATGCTCATATAACTTATTTCTGACTTCTCACCTTTTGGCTTTTAAGTCGTTTGGAGAAATGGTAAGGATTTAATTCATCCTGTCCTCCCTTTGTTACTCCAGACAGTTTGAAATGGTCTTGAATGTAAGGGCTTGATATTCGTCAGGCATCTTTAATAACATATTTAAAATGTTTTCAGGCAATGCGTAACATTTATTTTTGACAAAAAATCCTGTATATCTGTATATGCCTGACGACACCAAAGCCAAGTCTTTCTTATACCCCCTTTTTTGTTACCTTGTGGTTACTATCACAAGCAAAAGACTAAGTGCCATTAAGTGTCTAAGTGTCTTTATTCTCTCGTGCATGTGATATTTAGAACCTGCTTTTTTAGATGCAAAGCACCTCATGTATAGGCACTGAATAGCACTCCCTTATAACCCATAATTCATGCAACTGTCCTCCAATTACCATTACGAGGAATGACAATATCTATGCATGACAAAGAATAAGGCTTTGCATACATGTTACCGTGTATCGCTGTTCAACAACAGAGAGCTTGATCAGCATTGCTTCAAGAGAAAAACCTCCCTGTAGCTTAAAGCTCATTCTTCTTTGATTGTCAGTTCTTGAAATTGCTCTCTTTCTGGTGCAGCCCCTCGAAAAGGAACCTCTTCTGCAGGGCGGAGCTCAGGTGTTGCTCAGCATCAGAAGCCCTATTCCCGTAGCAGATATGTGCCATGGCGTGCTGCTGCGCGTGCTGGACGTCAGAGGTAAGTAGATTGTAGCTTAATCAATTTAGTTAAAAAAGTTGATACAGTATTCCATTTGTAAAATAGATCATCACTATGCAGCTTGCCCAGTGTATACAGCCTTTTGGCTACGTGCTATGGTGTATCAACAATTATAGTACTGCTATCCATATTATCATATCATCCTGTAAGTGCATCTATAGGCCACAACAGATCCTGGAATGGCATCAAGACTAAATCTGAGGCATTGAGACAAAATTCAATACCATGTCCAACTATCATGCCATTTAGTGACACTAAGACTAACATGTTGGATGCTTTTGTTGCAGAGGTCTGCCTCCCGGAGTTACCGTGATAGACCAAAGCTTTCAGGTAAGGGTTCTTTTGTTTATGCATAGAGTATTAGTGTAAAAAAGACAGCAGCATTATCTGGGTGAAGTATGTATTTGGTTTGTTTATGGATTTGCCAATGACTGTCTGCAGTAGAATCAGAATTCTCAGATCCCTGACAAGAACAGTAAAATTGTGCTAAAAAATGTTAAATGAAAACACTATTTGTCTCTTTTATCTGATTCCATTAGGGTGCAGCTACTGTGAAGATTACTGTGGAGTCAGATTCAGAGGGAGAGGAGGAGGAGGAGGAAGAAGAAGGAGAAGTGGTGGTAGAAGTGGAGCAGCAACCATCTTCTCTCGATCACCAGGACAGGATCACTGGACGGCAGTTTGAACGTATGCAGGTCAGTCATATCAGGGCCAAACTGGAACTTCAATATTTTGTTTTTTCCTCAATGGCAAAGTTCGGAACTAAATCAGTTTCCGCTGTAGCAAGTCAATCCTTTCTGTGTGTTTGTGTGTGTTCTTGTGCACGCCCTGCAGATGGAGCTAAAGGAGTGTCGCCTGAGGCTGGCAGAGGAGCGCAGAGCCAGACTGAAAGCGGAGTCTCGACTCATAGAGGTCATGATACTTTATATTTAACTTAATCTGTTTCTGTCTGCTGCAAACTGTCGATACAGCATAACAGCTTTAAAAATACATGGTGATTTAAATTTGACTTTTAAGACATCAGCAGGGCTCGACATTAACTTTTTGAGGCACTTGTCCTTCAAACAAGGAAATTTATCTTTCACTTGTCCAGGTACAAAAGTCAGTTGTCTGGGTAAAAATGACAATAATTTACTTTTTTCATTTTGTTTGCGAATGCAGAATTCAGATGAACAAACAGTTGAAAGCATCCAAACAGTGTCAACATATAAATGATTCAATTTATGAATTTTATAAAAGCCGTTACTTCCCTGTTAACGATCTTTTCATTTGTCAAGTCTGTTTCAATATGAGCTCTATAAATCAATCATTGGTCATCCTTCTGACGTTTAATAATGATGATTGACAGTGTTTATACTAGGATTTTTTCAGGGGGGTTGGAAGGCCCCCTGAAACTTGTAGTTTTGTCGCAGGGCGGGCGTGTCATGGATACGGATACGTGGTGTCAACAGTGTTGTCATAGACGCATCTGACTTCTGGGGAATTAATTTGTTCAAATTTACAACAGTTTGACTTACAGATGAATCAGTCAGATTTATGATGAATCAACATTTTGTGTTTCCAAGTAAAGTGTGTCAATTTTAGTGCTGTGTTTATAACAGTGGTTGAGGTCAACAACCTTTTAACAGCTTAAGAAATCATGTTAAGAGAGCTGCTACATAGTATTACTAGCTTTTATAGCAGGTTTTAATCTTGTGGTTTGACTTTTGTTTGGTAGGATGTCCTTTAGTTTACATTTGGATAACAGATGATGCTTTTAAAAATATTTACCAGAACAGTAATTTATCTAGATACAGGTGGAAGTCAGACCTTACCAGTTTTTTCCTCACTTCTGTCTCCTCTCTCCTAATTCCTGAAAATGTAAAAAGCCTTTCTTTTTAAAAGTCTGACAGAGCATGAAGCAAAACTTTAAAACTTTAACTTTAACTTGTATGGTGTTAATTGTGGACAAACAACACACAGTGGTAATGCATCAGCAGTCAAACTATCAAGCTACATTAATGTTACTGTAATGTAAAGCAGCAGCACTGGACAGTTAATACAACACTAATTTAAAAACTTCACTTAGCTTCACTGAAGAGCTTTTGTAGTAACAACAGAAACTGTGCTAGGAAGCCAGTCTGAGGCAACAGCTGTGAAGTCATGGAAAGTTTGCGTAAATGCTATTTCTGAATTTGAAAGGTGGCTAAACAGCATTTACATGCATTTAGCCTCCACTATAGACCTGATTACTGAACACCATATACAATCTCTGCAACACACATATGAACACATGCAAGCCTAATGCATCCCGCTATCCTGCTAGTACAAGTCACATTTGTTTTTGTTTCTTTCAGGAAGGGCGGCAGGTCAGGCAATGTTAGGGGTAACACCACGTGAAGACACACATTGTTTTAAAATTGTTTGTTTGTTTATGACTTTTAACTTGTCTGTTAGGGAAAGTAAATTTCTCTTCCACTTGCCCTACAAGAAAATCCACTTGTCCCGGATAAGCGGACAAGCCTTAATGTCGAACCCTGATGATGCAAGTATAGTGTGTTTAAAAATGTTTGAAAATATGCATTATTCTATTAAATATCAAGATAAAATTCTATTAAAAAGATTAAATTTTCATTTTGGCACATAACTACTCACAAGCATCAATACCTTTCCTGTTGTCTAAGTCATCGCAATATCGTCTTAAGAAGAACGCTTGGCTCAGTGGTCTAATATTTCACGATTATTTATTTGCTTTTTTAAGTTAACAGATCGGAAACTGGCTTCAAGATTAACTTTTATTTTGTCTTTTTTTCTTATTTCTATTCAGTATGAGTTGGAAAATGCCCGTCTTCGTGACAACAACCTCTCCCTGTCAGAGGCGCTTGCAGCCACTGGCTCTGCATCAGCACCACCTGCTCTCAGTGCTCTTGAAGATGAGGCAGTTCTGGAGAGCATTGAAAGCTCATTCACCAAGTTCCATGCTTTTCTGGATCTGCTCAAGGATGCTGGGTAGGTTGTCTAAAAATAAGCCAGGATTTTCATTCTGTGTCTCTGGCCATTGAAGTGTAAACAAAGGTCAACTGTAAATCTTTCCATCTGATGGTCAATGAGATGTTGGAAACTCCTCTTTGTAAATTGGCTTTGTTAGATTGTGTTACATTTCTGTTTCGTTCTGAGTTAGGGTTAGGGTTGGGTTGGGTTGCTCAAGGATGCTGGGTACGTTGTCTAAAAATAAGCCAGGGTAACAGTTTGTTCTTGGCACCAGTTTGGTTCTGGGTACTTTCGGTTTCATTCTGTGTCTCTGGCCACTGAAGTGTAAACAAAGGTCAACTGTAAATCTTTCCATCTGATGGTCAAGATGTTGGAAACTCCTCTTTGTAAATTGGCTTTGTTAGATTGTGTTAGATTTCTGTTTCGTTCTGAGTTAGGGTTAGGGTTGGGTTTCCCGTTATTTATTCAAGTCTGCTTGTTTTCGTCCTGTTGACCCATTGCTTGGTAACCTTGTACTGAGGACAGTTCAAAAGAGTTTCATTCTGACAGGATGAGTTTCAGTGTGACAGAACCACCAATTTGCTTTTGATATGCCGTTGTTTTATTTATTTGTGTTTTTATTTTATTTCTTTTATTGTTTCCTTAATTTATATTCAAGGACCATTAAAGGGTGCTGAGCTGTTGTGAAAGTAGGGCCATTAGGTGCAATCGAAACGTTCTTGAACATGGGTTTTGTCTAACTGCTATCATTTTGAACTTGCATCAATGTTGTAAAGCTTCATTTAATGACATTCTGCAATGACGAAACCAAAGCCTTTTTCACTCTGACCGGTTTTGGGATTTTTTTGATGAAAGTGGACCCACCTTTTAGCAGCTCACTCCTTCTCCATGTTCAACACTATTTTATCTTTTTAGTCAGTGGAAAGAGTCAAACCAGCATCCTTGCAGTGTTCATCTGTACTCTGTTGCACTTCTTTTTCCACTGTTGACTGACATGATGTTGAAGGAGGCAAGGTTGCTTCTTATCCTTATTTACCCACATACACGGTCCATATTATAGAAAATCATTAGATTAGTAAAATATTGCTTTATAATACTGGTGTATAACCGTATGAAAAAGCCATAAGCACTAGACTGTATTCACCCCACATCCAGAGACACCTGTTGCTATGGATGCTGATTACCATTGCAACTAATATCATTTAATTACATATTCAAGTTACTTCATCTCCATGGATGTGTTACCTAAGTGGCATTTTATTTACATTTGCGTTGGAAAGGGGAACTTGTATGTAATACAGTATTAGTTAAAGTTCACCATTTCAATATCTCAATTTCGGTGTACATTTCAGTAGTGCATGAAATGTCAACCCTACTTAAGTTTTCATGGATTTCTTTTCTGTTTTATAGCCTAGGTCAGCTAGCTTCGATGGCTGGAATTGACAAGTCAGATTTCCACTCTCTGGGAAGACCACAGCTCTCGTCTACAATAGGACCATATCCGGATGATGCAGCATCCCTGGCTAGAAGTGGAGGAGATTATCGGGGTGTTCAGGGAAAGACTGATGCTTCGTCTTTGGTAAGGATTTGCAAAGCAATATTTGGGAAATGTTTGCAAATGGCAGGTGTTATGTGAATATGTTAAATGTTTGCCTGTAGTTTGTAGCATGGTAGCTGTAAAACATAGGAGCACTGAGTCAATGTCATGTGATCAAATTATAAAATATTTGCTATAAACTACCCACCAGTCATCAAATTAGCAATATCTCAACCAACTACAGCAATAAGATGTAATTTACATATGAAAGCATCAGTAATAGCTAATAATCCACTAATGTATATAATGAATACATACATACCGTTTTCCATAACAAATACTTTTACTTTTCATAAATAGTATTTTCAACTACTACTTATAATAATAATAATGATCATAATAATAACTTTATTTGTATAGCACCTTTCATACAAAAATGCAGCTCAAACTGCTTTACAACAAAAGAAATTACACGCACCAAGTGCTTTACATGTTAAGGACATAAAAGAACATAAAAGCATGTAAAAAAAAAAACTTGATGTAACATAAGATGGAAAATAAAATAAAAATAAAACTTGATAAAGTGAAACAAACACGTAGAATGCATACTGAATAATAGTCAAAGAATAAAATATGATAAGTTAAAGCATAGAATACGTAGAATGTGTAAAATATAACATTTTAAAAGAAGCGCAGTAGAGCATAAGTGCAAAGCTGACTGGGCACTAAACAGTGCAGCAGAGAGCAAGTGCAAAGCTATTTAAATTCTCGGGTAAAGAGACAGGTTTTAAGCTTTCTTTTGAAAGTATCTAGTGAGCTGGCTGCCCTGATATCTATCGGCAGTGTATTCCATAGTTTGGGGGCGTAATTGACAAAAGCTGTGTCACATATCTTCTTTCGACTGTTGGTGGGAATCTCAGATAAACCAGCAGCAGATGATCACAGTGTTCCTGAGGGCAAGTAGCTAACATGGGATTTGGCAATATAGCTTGGTCCTTCCCCGTTTAGGGCTTTGTATATAAGGAGGAGGACCTTAAAATCAACTCTAAATGTTACAGGAAGCCAGTCCAGAGCAGCTAAAAATGGACTAATGTGCTCTCTCTTTTTGGTTCTGGTTAATAGCCAAGCAAGAGCATTGTAGTAGTCTAGTTGGCTTGAGATGAAGGCATGAATTAATTTCTCAGCATCTTTTTGATTTATAAATGGTTGTGCTTTTGCTATGTGTCTAAGGTGAAAAAATTATGTTTTCATCACCTTGTTGATGTGTG
Source organism: Thunnus thynnus (assembly GCF_963924715.1). Taxonomy (NCBI): domain Eukaryota; kingdom Metazoa; phylum Chordata; class Actinopteri; order Scombriformes; family Scombridae; genus Thunnus; species Thunnus thynnus. The sequence continues at coordinate 27,366,485 of NC_089518.1, read as the reverse complement.
AACTGAGGCTTAAATCTGATTCTAAGATAACACCAAGACTTGTGACCTCAGATTTAATCCAGGGAGTTAATTTCCTCAGATTATGAAATAGCATTTCTCTTTTTGTTTTGAGATTTTAAGAAATTGTTGCTCATCCATTTATTTATTGCGACTAGATAGTTGATGATGGAGTTAATAGCTGCAACATCATTTGGTTCTGCGGATATGTACAATTGTGTATCATCGGCATAACTATGGAAACATTATGCTCTCTGATAATGTCACGAAGTGGCAGCATGTACAGCGAGAATAATAATAGACCAAGTCAGCTCCCTTGTGCAACCCCATCGCAGGTTTCATAATTCTCAGACACATGATCTCCAAGGCTGGCATAAAACTTTCTCCCTTTGTTTGTTTGTTTTGAACCATTGTTTTTAACCCACAGTAGGAAAAACTAACCCACTTTTCAAGATTATTGATTAGGATATCATGGTAAATCGTGTCAAGCGCTGCATTTAGGTCTAAAAGAATAAGAATTGAAACCTTAATCTCATCATAGTTCAGTCTGAGGTTGCTGATTATCTTGGTGAGCGCAGTTTCAGTGCTGTGGTATGTTATTTGGACTGAAACTATCTTTTCAAGTATCTTCCCGATGAAGGGAAGGTCGGATATCTGTCTGTAGTTAGTCAGTGCATTACCATTTAGGTTTGGTTTCTATGATAAAGGTTTCACAACAGTTGTTTTGAAGGCATCTGGGAAGATGTCTGTTCTAAGAGATGTATTCATAATGTTCAGGACATGACTTGAGACACTGTTAAACACCCACTTAAAAAATGCAGTAGGTACAGGATCAATGCATGAGGTGGAGGAGTTACACTCAGTGACAGTTTTGGAAAGCTCACTCAATGTGATACATATAAATCTTCCCATGGTTACATCACAGCGTTTGCTGAGATCATCTGTGTTTACACCAGCAACAATACTGGTTCTAATTGAGGTTATTTTGTTGTTGAAAAACAGTGCGAGTTCCTCACACTTTGCTGTTGGAAGACTGGAGGGGTGGGGGCAGTGTTGAGCAGCTGGTCAATAGTGGAGAACAGTACTCTAGAGTTCCCAGCGTTCTCTGTAATGATTTTAGAGAATTACTCCTTTCTTGCCACGCATATAGCTTTGTTGTAGGCAGTTGTTGCTTCTTTGTATATATCACTGTGAACTGTGAGTTTAGTTTTCCTCCATTTTCTCTCAGCTGCTCTACAGTTTCTCTTGATCTCATTTACACTATTATTGTTTAACAATGGGGAGATTCTGTTGGTCGACCTCTTTTCGACTTTTAGTGGAGCGACAGTGTTTAACACAAATGACAGTGCACCATTGAGATTTTCTGCCATGTCATTTAGAGAGCAGTCTGTGTGGCTTCAATGATCAGTTAATTTAGCTTCAGCTTTGTCACCCAAAAGCCTCTTTTGAACTGCAAGTTCCCTTTTAGTTCTAGTTAAGGTTATCTCGGCATCAAAGAGTACACAATGATGGTGAGAGAGAGGTTATTCAGTTACTGAAACATTGTCGTTTTTTATCCCAGTTGTTATCACTAATTCTAGAGTATTGCCATGCTGGTGAGTCAAATCAATTATATGCTGAGTTAGTGCAAAACTGTTTAGGAGCTTATGTACTTCTGCTTAAGTGAAATTATAAGTTCAGGCCTTTTTGCTTGTAATGGAGTATTTTTACAGTCTAGTATTGCTACTTTTACTTGAGTAAAGGATCTGAAAACTTCTTACACCACTGGTGATGCTTCTAAATGTTTCTCATCCATTGGCTGTAACATTAATAACTTGATCCTTTCACAATTTGTCTGTTACTCAGATTACCTCATCAATCCTCTATTTTCTGTCTTTTAGGTAACTAGTGTCCTGCCTGCTCGCCCAGGTGGCCTTGCTGACACCACCACTCTTAGATCTCCATCCTCTGTCAGGGAGTCTGTGCATGAAGATAGGCTGCTAGATGTGACCTTCAATCCAGCCACTGGACCTGCAGTAGACCCTGGAGTCGGAGCAGAGCAGGAACCAGGTCATTTTTCAATACCTGATACCGAGCGTGACTCGGGCTCTGAGCGCAGTTTTCGTAGCCAAAAATCCTTTGACAGGGTTTCCCTGGGTAAGACTTTTCAGACTCAACCAAGCCACCTCAAAAGCAACAACAACTCTTACCGCAGCAATTCCCGTCATAGCAACGGTTCCCATGGATATAGCTTCAACAACAGCTATGCTCACAGTGATGCTTCACACAGTAACGGGTCTCATGGTGGATTGTCCGTAAGGTCAAGTGTGAGTGACATTATAAGTGACAAGGCAGAGTCTGTGGCATCAGCGGGATCAATGAACAGGGGATTGGGGAGGCTTGTGACCGTGGGTCAGTCGGGTTCAGAAGGGTCACAGGGGAAAGCCTATCCTGGGAGGCAGACTCTGAAGCAGATCAGATCTCTGGGCAGTCTGGGAGGACAGTCAGATAATGAATCCTTCTGACCAGCTGACCAGAGACATATGAGAAGTCTCTCGGTGTCTGTTCGCATTGCCTTTCCCTTAACGTAATTTCAGTTAGTTTGTTGTTCCGTTTACGGAATGACATGAGCCATAAATGGATGCATTATTTTGTACCTCTTTTTTAAAGGATAGATTTATTTTAAAATCTTTGGAAGATATAAAACCAGAACCCTCATGTCTTCAATCTTAGTTTTTTTAATTTTAGGGAAAAGCATGAGAAGTGTATTAAAAGGCTTGTAACATTTAAGCCAAAGCAGAGGTGCTGTAAAGTTGAAGGTCCTATGAAATTTAAATTTCAGTTTCCACTTTCAGACATATATGCCAAAAAGAATGCAATACAATACTGTATATATTTTTTGTATTTAAAGGTACCAATTTCTTGTTAAAAAAAAAAGAAAGAAAAGGGAGTTTTTACTGATAAGATTTGCACTTGGAGGGTTGAGTAAGAGTTTTATTGGGTAAAGTGTGATAGTAGATATTTGAGTGGCCAAGCCGACCCAGCCTAAATCAAGTTTCAGTCCAAATCCTCAAATCAAGGTTGTCCAGATGTAATCCTGTTTCAAGTGGCAGTGCATCAAACCTCTGAAGAAAAATACAATCTCAGAGCCATTTAATGGGACCTTTCATTGCTTGTTTCATATGTAATGTTACTCTATTTATGTTTTTTATACAACATTTTCACTTGTAAAAGTAAATGCTAATGTAGAGTGTTTGTTAGATATTTCATCTGACTTTTTTTTTTTTTTACAAGATCTTAAATGCTGTTGAATTTGACAATTTTTGTTTTTAGAACAGCCTGGATTGCTCTAAATTGGATACTTTCTAATAAACTGAATAATAGTTTCACCCTGTGTTTCTCAACTTGTAAATGTTGAGTTCAAAAAGTTGACTAATGCAACTCCAATGTCAGAAATGTTTGGACTGCATTATCATTTCAGTTGGTGAAATTGTGCCAGGATACCTTTTGGACCTGTGTGTACTAGCCTCTAGAATCAGCAGCTTTTTGTAGGACCCTAAATCTGTTTTTCTTCTTGTTGATGTTCTTTTTGGTGCTGTGTGCCAAATCAATGGGACCAAAGTATGATTTTTGTGAGTTAGAGTAGGACATAGTGTTCTGTTGGAGTATGCATGTTTTCCATTACAATTGAATCCCAGACACAAGTGAAAGCCAAGAGGACAGCTCTCTACAGTGGTGACAAGAAGGCCATATGTGCTCTCATTTATGAGTAATCAGATGTTTTTAGTCCTCTTGACGTCATCTCTGACACCTGTTTTGCAAATATCTTTTATTTTATTTTATTTCTTGGAAGTATTACAAAAATAGCCTCAGATAGAAATGCTTTGATGATTATGAAAAACTTGGGAAGGTAAAGTATGTGTGAAATGGGAAGAACAAGAATTACTTTAGAAGTGCAAACAGTTTCTTAGCTGTTGTTTGTGCATGTGAGCGCACATCAGCCAGGGTTGGACTGTATGGTCCATGGACAATGTGTGACAGCTGCTGGTGATATTTGAGGGCATCATGATATGAAACACTGGTTTATTCACAGTCGCTTAAGCAAGCTGGGACCTGACCTTGACTGTAGCAGTTATGGGTTTTTTTGAGTTTAGATATTAAAACATTTGGATACCATAAATTCAGTTTAAAGTGCTATTCTCAAATTTTGTAGTATAGTTTAACTCATCGCAGTATAATAATAATTAATAAAGGGATAATGCTTTTTATACATGTATTCAATTTAAAGCGAGATATGTATTTTTTTGAAATAAAAATAGCACTCTCACCCTGTTACAGATGAAAAATCCATTAATCAGCAAACAGATGTACTCTTTCTCAATTCAGTACACTCAGAGGTTTTGCTGCTGCAGCCTCACTTGGTCGGGTATGACTAATAGCTAATGGTGGTCAATGTTAGCTGATGTTAGCACACTTTATATCTTTATCTTGCTTATTATTATTTTTTACTTCATAACTTCTCTTGTGATACTGTTGTGATACTGTGATACAGTGTTTTAGTGTTTACCAGTAAAGGAGTTGCACAGTCATGCTTTAAATTGTGGTTGCTCCTGTGCTACTTACAGCAATAAGAACAGAATAAGAGAAAATGTAAATTCAATATGAAAGTGGAACATAAAAAATATTCACTGTCAAAACAGAACTTAAGAGTGATAAGAAAGGAGGAAACCCAGCCCAGTGACAATATCATCTGAGTGCCTCTCTGAGGTGTGGTGCTATTAACATTTTTCCAGTCTCACAGCATTTAGGAAATATTGAGGTGATGCTTCAATTTCCCAACTTCCTGTGTGATGAATGACTCAGACACTTGTGAAGGTCAGTCAGTTCAGTTTAGTTTTTACGGGTGAACTGACCCTTTAATATTAAAGTTGGATTGATTCATCATTTTAGAAAGAAACACAAATGGAAATATTTGAAAAATTGAATTATATTGTATTATGTTGAATTATGTGAATAGATTGTTAATAATAGTAGAAAATGAAAAGCTAAAAGGTCCTGAAGTTAAAGAGCAAAGGCTTTATCACTCATGTAATAAAACAATGGGCCGTCATGCCAAACATGTTGATAATGCAGCGCATGTACTGTTTGCTGTATGAACAAGTGTTGCACTATCAATGTCCTGAGACCACTTTGATAAGTAAATTATCAAAGCTCTTCCGCTTCTTTCGGTGATTCTACAACAACAGGCTTATTGTTATCATTACAGGACACAGTCTCAAACTCTACTTTGCACTTTCAATCCGAGCACGGCCAGAACAAAGTAAAAGGTTAGGGGGAAAAAGTGTGAAAATTGCAGTCATGTTTTACGATCTCTACTGTAACTAAAGCTGTTCTACAGATATGGAGACTACTGTAGTGGTGTTAACAGAGAGGGGTGTGTTAGTGGTGAAGAGGGAACGATAAGAAAAAACTAAGTTGGAGACAGTGTGACAAAACTGACAAAAACAAAAGAAACACCACATGAAAACTGACGCAGTTCCAACTATTTCAGGGGGGGAAAAAAATCAAGCAAACTATTGTTGCGCCTTCTTCTATCTGGGCCAGCAAGAAATACCACCAAGGTCAAAATTTACACTGACAAAATGATATTTCTTTCTCTTTGCATACTTTTTGTGCAAAGTGATTTACAGTTAGTGAATTCAAACTCCATATGAGTTACATATCAGGATGAGACAATGAAATGGAAAAAAATCTAGGAACCACCACATGGAAAACAACACAAAAATGCAACTTGAGAAGGATCATACACAGTACAGGCGAGTTATATTAGTGATATGAATACTGTGAGTATTTAATAGAGGTCTGGCTACATCTGATCTGTATGAGAGTCCCAATGGCGCCAAATGATTAGGGCAGTGAACTGCATGGACATTGGTCAAAAATGTGCAAATAATTAAAAGGATAAGATCACTCACAGATGAAAATTGTATTTGCTCATGGCAGTTGTATCACTGGAAACATAAAATTGAGCAACTGACTAAATATTTCTAAGCCAGGGGGCAACCCTTGTAAGCTGGTGCAAGATGGTTTATGAGTTTCAGATCACTCTATGATACATGAAGACAAAAAAGTAGTTCATCTAGCAGAGCACCAATGATGCTGCTTTCTTACATACATTTTAGGGCCTGTCACTCCCCATTTTGACAAAGATGGCAGCACTATGTCCCTTTAGAGTCCGCCGTTCCAAAGTCTCATACATAAAGTGATGGTTTTAGTATGGAAGTTGTAAGAAGGATTGCGAAATCTTAAAGCAGACCGCATTTCAATACAGGAAACTCAACAACTTCTTGTCACTCCCTTGGATAAAACAACACTCAGCAATGTTCTGACACTGTCCTATATGCAGTGTTGTTTTATTGAATGATTAACCTTTCGATAGCCTGTTGTTGTTGAATGCACTGTGATTGCTAAATTCATGAGCTAGATATCAGAATTTACCATCAGAAGAAGATAAAAGTTTTCTGGATAGGCTTCCACCTAGCCTGGCACATAGTAATCATGTCCTCTTATAAAACAGGTGCCTCGCTGGGGCAATCAAGGCTGTCACTTTGTTATTACATAACAGTCTGTAGGCCATCCCATGGTTGACCTGGTACAGAGAAAACCTGAGGATATTTATTTAACAAACTCACCTCCCCAATACACCATGTCCTTTCAGCAAAGGCAAATAATGATGAAATGTATCCAATGACGTACATCTGTTGTTTGACCTAACTGTTGATTTTTGCCACTGAGTGAAAAAGAAGCTGGAGCTCAGAGAACATGTCACTAAAAAGGAAGCTGATGGGAAACAGTGACTTACAGGGTAGAGAATTTACATTTCAAACGCCACACAAAAGCATATTTATGCAGGCTTCCTCTTTAATTTAGCTGTTTTTGCATATTCAAGCTCATTTAAAAATCCCAAAAATGTAATTGGAGAGGCCCAGAAGCCATAAGCTTATACAGTGGACCCTTCTAAAATACAAAATAAAGACATGGATGAACTTGCATCTTTGCTCATACACTGTTACCTACTCTCTTATCTGCTCATTGACCAAGTTTGTAACAGCCTAGCTGTATATATGCAACTGACACAGAGGACAAGGTTAATATCAATATTTATTGCCAATATAGCTGCCAATATTACATATTAATTTTTCAATGGAGTAGTGGAGGTTCGCATGGAGGTTCGCATGGAGGTTCGCACGTACACACGTTTTCATTCACTAATAGATAGACAATGTGACAGAGATTACTCATTTGTTTGCCCACCAATTGTGTGCAAACATTGATGTCTAGTACTTAATACTGTTATCAGTGCACCATTAATCTCATAATCTATTTATTGGTCAAGGTAATGACCAATCAATATTTCCTTCAAACCAAAGTACAGATTGCAATGTACACATTTGTTTGCTTGCCAGGTTGGTGCCAGATGTAGTTTGTGTTAATATATTACTGCAGTTCCTCAATTACTGTGATGTGCTTAGTACTCTTATATGTCCATTAATGAGCCATTAGGGTGTTTCCAGCCAAAATTCACTATATATCTGTAAGAAGTATTGACACTAACAAATGTAAGCTTTTTTCACTTGGTTTCTGACACCAAAGTATTGGTGGCCAGGGTTTACCACACAAACTATGTTTTTGTGTTTTTGTGCTTGTAGCATACATATTTGAGACAAAAAAATTTACCAGTGTGAAAAATGTAAGACTGAGAAAATGAAGACAACACAAAATGACGTTCTGTGAAAGGGTAATGGTTTTTAATGGTCTACAGTTATGTTCAGATTTATCATTTACTGTATCACAGAAATCATGCATGAATTGGCAGTGCTATGACAGGTGCTATGCTGGAGAACTACACACTATATAAATACAGCTACAATTAAAACATGCCAAAATCCTGAGAAAAAAGTATGAGTTTTATCTAAACATATTGTCTGCTAATAATACAAAATAGTCCTCAAGACTCTCTTGGTCAAAACTTGAGTATGTATACATTTAGGCGTAACACGGTAGCTTGTTGATTTAAACACTCGATGAACAGAACACTGCAAATAAATTACAAGCATCGCACTTTTAAAAACAACACAACTCTAAAGCTTTACATATTTTTCCAAATGCAAATGGCAACTTTTTTCTTTTTAATTAGACTGTACAAACAATGTTACATTTCATAACATTTTCAACAGGTGTTAAGACTATTTTGAGTGGTATAAATTGACAGTAAATACAGGTATAAAAGTGCTCCATTTAGAACAAAACTGATGATTGCAGAACTGTTTTCCTTTTCGTGAGATATAAAATTTAAGAGAAACACTATAAGAGCAATATTCTCCCTCTGAAATGCTAAAGCTGTACTCTTCGACTATGGGCCATAACTTTTACAAAAGTGTGGCTACACAGGTCATGGATAGACAGGAATGTTGTTATTGGAAAAGGGTCTCCTCTGGCCTAGCAAACAAAAGGCAGATTCAATCCATGTCCAAGCCTATTCATGCATTCGTCCTGTGCTCATCAGTATTTGCCAAGCTCACACTGGGCAGCTATAAAGCCATTCTAATTACTGGGTTGTCCTTTTGAACCAGCCCGCTCCTGATTTTAAATGGGTTGCTTAGTCATAGTAGGTCCACATTTCGCTTCCCCAGCAGTTTCCCTTGAATCAATTTCACAACATTGTCATTTTAAATGCAACTGTCTTCATCATCCAGAGCCTCCTTTGGTGACCATTAGTTGTTCTCTTGTGAGACTGTGGTCTCTGACTGTGGCAAAAAGAGTGAAAAACAGAAAAAGTTCATTTAATTACATGCATCTGTACAGTCTTTTATGCAAGTCCTTCCCAAAGCTAAATCAGGATTATACAGAGTCTTAGACTTAATCAAGTTTTTTGTAATCTATCTCTATCATACATCCAAAAAACAACCCAAGACCACAACAATTATTGAGAATTAGGGATGCATGATGAGTTAAGTTCATTGTGTTCTCACACTCATGTACTCCTCCTATCTTATCTTTCTCATTTGGTGTTGCAATCTAATGCACTAAATTGATGGTGCTATGGTCAGGGGAAGGTTATACAACTTGCTGATTTCAGATAAGGCTGTTGCTGGCAAGGTGGCCGAAGCAGACAGCTGTCCCACACTCTAGATGCCCTTGTTTAACCTTTTGTCTGTAATTCATTCTTTTCTGTGCAGCACTTTGGATTGTGATTTTTAAAACACTCGCACATTATAAATGACACTTAACAGCAAATAATTTGATTCTCATCTGCCTGAACATAAAAAACTGTTCTCACGTGTTTATTAAGTAACATTTTTTGCCTGCTAAAGCAACAATTCTGTTAAAACAGCAGCGAATGGAAAGAGCTTTAATGGATATCACATGGAAACTTTCTATTTAACGCCATCAGTCTTCATGGGGTGCTGCTTTAATTGCTCATAGACTGTGTTTAATGAGAGTAACTAGACAATATAAAAACTTTCAACTTCCTGCTCATAAGGTAATAAATTTGGGGGGGAGAGGGGGACAAGCAGTCTGTGTGTTCAACTAACTGTTTGTACTGATCTTTCAAGCGTGGTGATATGTAAAATGGCTAAATTAACAGGTGTATACTTATATTTTGCTTATATGACTAAAAAGTCTGCTTTCACAATATGCATTTCTGTCCAAATTTGTCTTCCATACTCTGATACGATATACACAGTATATAAAGATCAAAAATTATGGCTTCTACAGTACATTTATGAACTTTATAACTTATCCTCTACAAGAGAGAAACTTGTTGTAGCTAACATCTATAGTGACATTACTTTATCCTGTTTGTGTCTTACAGGCAATGTTATTGCTAAGAAAGGTTTTTGTACCTGTATTGTGCATATTGTTATATTACACACTAATCACACATGGATCAGACCAAGCCTTTCTTCATATCCTTAATCGTGTAAATTTCCTTTGACTAACTGTCCATTAAAATAAACGATAATATGCTTAACTGGGCTTGATATCTTATGATTGAATGGTAGAAGTGCATATAAAGTCCCTTACAGTTGAAGTCTTCTCTCCGTATTTGCTCCAGAAGGTCATCTTAACGGTGTTCCTGTGCCCCGTGCGCTGGTCAAAGGTCTGGCAGGTCTGGAAAGGTGGACTGTACAGGTGCAAACTGACTGCGCCCTCTGTGTGGCTGCCATTTTCCACACGATGCAGGCCAATGGAGTCTAAAATATGCACACACACACACGCACACACACACATGAACAAACAACATGCCACTGGAATGCTGTGAAATGGGGCTCACAGCAGTCACAGGCAGTTATTGGCAGTGCTGTCACCAACAACTGAAAACAAACACTGCTCCAGGGCTCCACTTGGCTTTAGGAAAATACTTAGTCAGCAGAGATGTTGGAGCAGACCTGAATCCTACAGTATTGATTGTAAAATTAAAACTGAGTGTGACTCCTGCAAGCCTTAGATGTTACATAAATGCAGACTGGAAACTTTGGTATTATTGTACATATATTACTCCTGACTGGAGCCGGTCATGTCTCCAGTCAGGAGAGAGATACGTCTCATGAGCATATCTCTTGTAGGACGGAACATGTGAAGGATGTTTGTTCTGTTGTACTGAACACAACATGGACGTTTTAGCTACATTGACACAACAATGTTCATGTATCACTGGATTAAGAACAAGTTTAACAGATCGCCTGTGCACACAAATAAACAAGTATTAATAGAAGTGGTGTCAATATTGAAGAAGGGTAAACTCGAATTAAAAAAAGTAAAGAAACCACCCACACAAAGTCAGGTTTCTCACCATTTATGTAAGCGACCTCGTTTTCCTGGAGAATTCTCTGTGACTTCTGGACCATATCTCCCTGCGATTTATTGTCTGGCCACTCGAACAGCGTCTCCTTCAGCTGACCCTGCAGCATCTTCATGAAACAGTGGGAGTCTGTGTGGTCGTGGATACTACTGCAAAGTGTTAAAAAACACAAACATACAGTGTCAGATTCTGGCCTTTTCCTGACCCTCAGGTCAGAAGCAGACTTGAAAAGCTTTCCCGTCAAAAGTATCAGGGTTTCAATGTAAAGGTGAGACAGTTTTTTTGTTCTTGAGAGGTTGTGTTTTTGGAAACTCTGCATCGTCGATGTTGGCTAAATGACTTTTCATCCAGACTGGCATATTCCAGATTTTTATGCATGACATAATTTCATAAGAAATAAGCCATGACTTATGCGTAACATGTTATGGTCTTATCATTGCAACAGCCATGTTTGTTAACCATTAATCTTACCACATCTCTACTACTGTGGCGGGGATGACTTGGCACCAAATGTAGTTGTTTTAGTGCTAGAACAGCATTTTTTGTGTGAAACATTTCTAGAAATGGCTAGAGCATTCAAGAAAACCAACCATTGCTTAATAATGATGGTCAAACCACATGCCTATTGCTACAATTTCCTGAGAACAGTATATAGTAGGTACGTAATAGTACTGTAGTAGGGATGTGGTAAAACACTTGTGAGACAGTTTTTCTTATGCTAGTGCCAACTTCTAGTCAATATGTAATCATATATAGACCTATCATACCATTTTGATATAGACTTCAGCAAATGACAGGTGTTCAGGTGACTTTTGCTGACATGAAATAGGTATCATCAAACAAATAATGTCTATTTACATAACCTCTCTGTCTGTCTGTAGAACATTGGACTCTCTTATCTGTATTAACTTGACACTATAATTGTCAGATAAAGTCGTAGGCTGGCAACACGACTGGTGAACGCGTGACCGAAGGAAAACTTATGTTAAGAGGTTTAATGCAACAGTTTCAATAGATTTAAAATCACACTGCTGCGGTGATCTAAGAGATCTTCTCGACGTGAAATAAAAATGTGCAAAAGACCATTTGATAATCTCCTGTTTTGCATGTTCACTTATCTAAGGCTTTGTGTTTTAACATCTCACCTGCCGTGGCCTTCTCCCCAGCACAGAATCATGAGGTTGAACTTCCCATTCCCTTCATGAATCAAGTTCCTTGTGTATCTGCAAAAGATGACATGCATTACATGATTACATGATTACATGCGCAAAGAGAAACAGAGAATTATGTATCCTTGCAGCTGTAAACTAAAAGGTGTCAAAGGAGTCCTAAGGAGAACTTAAAGTCACAAAATGTGAAGCTGCAATGTCCCTGAAAATGAAAACTGTGCGTACATTTAGACAAGAATAAGACAGAATCCTAAATCTGAACTTTGCTTCAACCACTGTTAAGGGGTAACTACAAAAAACACAATATGAATGACTGTTGGGCATATATGTTCATTGAAATCATGAATACGCCTCTTTTTCCACTCAGCCTGTTGCACAATAACTCATATTTTACTGCCAATTGTTAAATAACATTGATGGGGAGGGGAGGCAATTTTATTTTATAAATAAAGAAAATCTGTCATCTCCACTGACAACTTTAAAAAAAAATTTAAAAAATCAAAAAAAATCTGCAGCCTGCAGTTCAGGGCATGGCCCAGCCTGCATCCTGGCTTGGTCTGGAATATTGTCGATACTCGGCACGTTTTTCTGAGCCGAGAGGTTCCGTCAGTCTCCAAATATTTTGGACGCAGTTGAAGCTCCCTGGTGGGCGACAGACAGTCACACCACAAGCTTAACCTCTGCAGTAATCAGCGGGTGTGTATCAGTTCTCTGTGTTGATTGGATGATCCACTCACCCGCCCTCCCTTCAACTGAGCCCTCTCTCATCAAAACACTGGGACTCTGCAGCTTTTGATTTTTTTTTTTTTTGACTTGAACACAGCCATATTTGGTAGATTTTGCAAAGGTGAACATTGCAAATAAACTATTTGAAATGAGAGTATCAGCTCGGTGTACCTGGCGTTTAAAAACAGTCAGGTTCAATCATGCATTTCTTTTATTCAAATTAGGTGTAACGAAAGGAAAACAAGGGCTGATTTTCATTCAAATACAAGGGCGATAATATTAAAAAGATAAACATTTTTAAGAACTGATAGCATTAATCTAATTAACGCATTCAATCATTTGCAAATAAATAATCTTTCTGTAAATCTTCCTACAGAAAGAAAAAGTGTCTTACAATAAAAGGTAAAAGCAGACTCAATATAAACAACTAAGTATAAATGGAAAAAGAAATGTTGACTATATAAAACACACTGGGCCAAAGTGACAGATTAGGCGACAGAGCAGGAGTGCAAAGTGCATCAGCACAATAAATGAGTAATATGTGAGTAGTTAGCAGCAGAGTAAGAAATACACGGCTTTACCTGTACTGGTCAAACTTTGCATATTTCTGCCATTCCTGAGGTTTGCTCTCATATGATTCCATGATATTCTGGACCTCCTCAACATTGATGCAGTCACTCTCGAAGATTTTTAGCAGGATTTGCACCAGGTCATCCAGAGTTTCTGGCTTCATCACCTCGGTATGCTCCATCTCTATGCTGCAGTGAAGGTTACTATTTTCACGATATTGATATTTAGTTACAACAAGTTTCTCTCTGTCCAACTTTGCACAGTCATTTACTTTTTATAGGCCAGCGCTGTAATTTGGGGGGAGCTGGTGATGGACTGTACCATTATAGGAAGAGGTAAACGCCCACAGCACTTAGTCTTATTTAAATAAACTATTATGGTGAGCACAAGATGTAATATAGCAAAAATGCATGCCTGCACTTTCACCACACTTACTCTATAGAGAATATTTATTTTTCATAATTTTATTCTGCATGTTTTAATCCAGACATCAATCCATTTTCACACATTAAGAACTTGGACTAATCCTCTAGTCCAATTCCACCACGTTGTCACAAACACAACCTCCCTTTCCCCCTTTCTTTTTCTCACTGAGGCATGCCTCCAACAATAGCAGCCCAGCCTCTCTTTGTGAGCCCTCTCCTCACAAACTCAACAACATCAACAGACAGTCCAAGGTGTGTGCGGAGCAGAGGCTCACAAACAAAGTTGGCACGGGAAAAGGAACACGTCGGGGGAAAAGGGTTGAGTGTTTTGGGAAACACAAGATCTTGTTTTTAGAACTTTAATCCCCCTGTTTTGTTCGCATTAAATCAAGAGATTATGACAGAACAATTGCAATGCATGACAGAATAACTGTACAAAGTAGTTTACGTAGTAGAGTATGAGTATGAGAACATTCAAAGGGACTAAAATACTCATTAAAATATGTGAAAGGAGGAAAAACAGAATGTGAAAGTGAAATTGATGCATCAATGATGCATAATTGTTCCTATCTGTCAGCTCACATAAGAATATTGCCAAACAAAACAAGATTATTCGGTGCCAAAAATCAGATGATAATTCATCTGTTAAAGACAAGTTTTGTGGGTGTGAGAGAGCACTGGTGGAAAAGTACTAATATAAATAATGTTATGATATGAAAATTCATATGTAAAACCCCTGAGGAATTGCTATATCTACGTTTGTGTAGTTTAAACTCTACCTGGACACTGTCTCCCTGTAGAAGGTGTCAGGTTTTAAATTCACCCCAGATTTATAAAAAAACAAAAGCAGACTTCAGCAAATGTTTTGACTTTACACCTTCCTGTGCATGTGCATGCATGTTTGAGTTAAAAAAAAAAAAAAAAAAAAAAAAAAAAAGACTCTGGGATAGACTGATGTACAAAGTCAGATGTGGGCAGACAGTTAGTCACACACAAGGAGAGATGCTCCTGTCAGAGACTCTCATATCACATAACACATTTGCTGTACACTTCGTCTTAACAAGATGTTCCTGGAGCTGTGTGTCAACCAGTCCGGCTCTCACAACTTACAGTAAATCATAAATCATTCCTCCAAGTGCAGCACACATTGCTTCACAGAATTATACAGGTCATTCACTCACACTGCTCCACCTGTTTCCCTTAAGCGAGACTCACTATGAAGAAAAACAACATTTTTACTGGAAGCCTGATCAGGACTTTGGGTTTTTGTGGGTCACATATGATGCAGACAAAATGTACAGTTTTTTGTTATTGCATGAAGTTGTGCATTGATTGTTCAGAAATACTAAATATCAAATCATTGTAGACATTTTAGTTGCAACTTTGAGCAAAGTGCCTTGCACAAGAACACTTTGGGATAGTGGAGAATTCAAAAGGAGGCTGCCTGAGAAAAACAGCACACTTAGTACATTTTCCAGGAGATTACATTTTAATTGTTTCCGCTGCAAACCACAGTTGAGCTGGGGTATTGCAGTAGGGTAACTTTGCATTTGTTATTGGTCCCTCAACATGTGTCAGTTTATCAAACCCACAGTTGAGCTGCGGTATTCCTGTCGGTTGATTCTGCATTTGTTTTCAGTCCTTCAACATGTGTCAGTCTATCAAAGGAAAATCCTCTCTGGCCAAAGCAGATATCCAGGCCTATCCATTTTTTTTCTTTCTTTCTGGCAGCATTAAGAGTGGGGAATGTTCTTTGCATCAGAGGTTGTGCCAAGTTTTGCTCTGAGCTGCCACATCATCAATACCAGATGTACTCGTGCTCCACCTTGCGGTTGAAAAATAAATTCACTTTTCACAGCTGATGCCTTTTACATGGAACATTAAACTTAAGCTCCTTTAGGACAGGAATGGAAATTAAATGGCTAAATGAAAAAAAAAAATTTACATTGGTTTTGCATATTGTTTATATACAACATATGATATTTATGTGGCTGAAAACAGGCATGGCTACATGTAGTCACACATTTCTTTAAATGAACGAATGAATACATAATATGGAACTGATTACAAGTAGAAATCTTTATCACTGATGTTAATGGACTTAAACCTACTACAAAGGCTATGAGCCATTTAATGCAATACATGTTGTTAATTCGGTCTCAATGCACCAATTAAATCATATTTTATGTCAGCAAGATCCTGAAATTTCCATCTGAAATAGAATCTGTTACACTTGTTTTACTGGACATATGTTGCTCTGTTTGATTTCTAGTTGCTTTAGTATTTAATTCATTTTTCTGAATATATGGTTTTCATTTGCTCATACAAACAACCGAACAGTTTACTTATAAACTTATTTGTTTTTTAGGGAAATATTACATCCCTTAGTCTCGAACAACAAACTGTGTTCCCAACTTAAACATTTTCTCAACTGGTGTGAGAAATTTAATGCATCCTGAAACAACCTCTGTAACAGAAAAGCCTGAAAAACTGCCACTTATCCAGAAGACTAAAACAACATTCATATTTTCTCAATTTAATTCTTTAATTTAATTATTATTCCTTCAAACTTTTTTTTTTATTAAATTATAATTCTACTACTACTATGTGTTCATTGTGCATGCACACTTTTTGTCTACTTACATCACCCTATTCTGCAATGTTTTATTAAAATTATTATTATATTAACTTCATTTTTACAGCATGTGTCATGCATACAATGCTGAAAGTACTAACAACAGATATTAAATATCAAAATGTAATGAAGAACATTAGAAATAAAATTTAAAAAAAATCAAATGTAGAATAAGAAGCTTAGGTAAGATTCATTAAAACACATGATACAGACCACTTTAAAGCAAAATTAAATGTGAATTTTAAGATGTGTTATAAATGAATTATTATTATTATCAATGTGCAATGAAAGTCACCGCATTCATTGTCGTATTTACAATGTTTATAATCCAGTTCACCACATACATTTCACATTATTTCTCTGTATGATAACATGTATTAATATTCATATTATAAATCCCTGATAAACAAAATATGTTATGGTCTTACGCCACCGCATGGATGATTCTAGTATCACATATGAGAGGGGGTAAAAAACACTTTTTTCCCCTGTGTGTTTTTTAGCGACGGTCGGCACAGATTGAGCCATCGCGGCTCCTGTAGCAGGAGGAGGCGGAGGAGGAGGAGAGCATGACTGGTCCTTTGACGTGGAATATTTCCGTAAAGAGACGATGGAGGAGTAGCAGGAGCAGCGTGTAGCTCGAAGCTATCCCGTATTAACCTTAAATCGAGACGGGTTTAGCCCCTGAATCCCAGTCAGATCTGGGTTCACGGGAGTCTTTCACAGACTGCTCCCTTTCTGTTCCCCCCCGCCTCCCTCCGTTCAGCTACAATCATGATTAAAGCCATTTTAATATTCAACAACCATGGGAAACCGAGGCTTTCTAAATTCTACGAGCATTATGTGAGTAACATGAGATTTTGTTATTATTTTTCATCTGTTTTAAATGAACATGTTTTGGCTTGTTGAAAGGCCAAGACGAGAAAAGTAAATTAAAAATATCTTCCTACGACTGTTGAGATACTTTGTTGCTTTTCTTATGCAAGAAGGAGGATATGGCTGTATTAATTAGAAAACACATGTAACATTGTTGCAAACTGTTTGAATGGGAAGGTGTGTGCTGCTGCTTCAAACAGCCACTGATCCTGATGTATAGGATGTCAGTCTCAACCCTGCTGTCCCCCTTTTTTTAAAAAAAAAATATGAATAATTAAACGTGTGCAAGCCGAAGCCAGACTATCACATCCCCGTCGAGCCAGTAGGAACAGGATTGCAGCCACTCTTAATTCGACTGTAGTGATGAATACAGTGAAGTAAGTGAGTTCACTGTTTGGGTCACATGACTTCAATAACGCCCTTGTGAGTGACTCGTGCTCACTCCAACCTTTCACCACTACTGGTGCAATTAACCTAATTGTCATTAATTGTGAGTGACATTACCTATCAACAAAACAGAAAGCTTCAGGTAGCAAATGACAGTTTATGTAATGTCGTTTGCTGGGCAAGCTTATAATTGGATTATTAATTGTTCTCATAATTGGATTTATATCCCAAGGTTGGCTGCCTGCCTCTTCTTTAATATTGGTGCCACAACAGCAAGGTGACGTAGAAAGTGCCCCAACCAAAGTGAACTCGCTGCTATAGTGGAAACCAGTAGTTGATTGATCAGTTAGTCGATCAACAGAGAATTAACTGGCAACCTCTTTGAGTTTGAGTTATTTTTCAAGCAAAAAAAAACACAACAATCTCAAACATTTGCGGGCTCTGGCTTCTCAAATGTTAATACATTTAGCTTTTCTATGTGATGCCTGATTGTGAACTTAATGTATTAGGACTTTGATAGGCCTGCAAGTAACAGTAATATTACCGTTTATAATTGGATATGAACCCAATTATGAGAGGAATTTGCTGAGGAATTTGCAGGCATTTAATGGTTCATTTTTACATTCATTTTACAGAGAAGTTGGTGTAGTTTGATACAAATAATCAGAAAAGAACAGAAAAAGTGCTAAGTTGGTTTAGTTTGTAAGTACCCACTCATTATATTTGGGTTCATACATAGTTGTTAAAATGAATCTTAATGAATTAGACTCTTGACAATTCTTTAATTTTTGCACCTCCCTCTCTGTAAAATGTTAAAAAATACTAACTAATACTGTTAAATACCTGCAAATTATTCAGGAAATTAGTATAGAATTAAAACTAACAAT
The DNA here is from genome assembly GCF_963924715.1 of Thunnus thynnus. NCBI lineage: Eukaryota > Metazoa > Chordata > Actinopteri > Scombriformes > Scombridae > Thunnus > Thunnus thynnus. The sequence goes on along the minus strand of NC_089518.1, from coordinate 27,347,967 downwards.
TATTTTCATTATTGGTTAATCTGATTATTTTCTTACTGATTTACTGGTTGGTTTCTAAGATGACATAAAATTGTGAAAATGCCCTCCAAAATTTCCCAGAACCCCAAGGTTTCATCTTCAGAGGGCTTGTTTTTCCCAACCATCAGTACAAAACACTAGGGCTGCAACTAATGATTATTTTCATTATCCATTTACCTGCCAATTATTTTCTGCATTAACTGATGAATCATCTTGTCTATAAAACATCAGAAAACAGTGAAAAATGTCTATCACAATATCCTGGAGCACAACGTGACCTCTCCAATGTCTTGTTTTGTCTGACATACAGTCGAAAACCCCCAAGTATTGAACTGACTGTAACCTAAGACCAAGAAAAGCAGCAAATTCTTATATGTGAGAACCTGGAACCATCAAATATTTGGGGTTTTTGCTTAAAAAATGCTCATTATTTGATTATCAAAGTAGTTATTGATTAATTTTCTTTTGATTGACTAATCTATTAGTCATTGCAGCTCTGCAAAACACATATATTTAGTTTCATATCATATAAGTAAAAGAAAAGCAGAAAATCTTCACATGTGAGAAGGCATTTTAAATTGATCAATGACTCAAATTATTAATCAATTTACAAAGTAGTAAAGTTGATGACATCATTTTGGGTTCTGGGAAACTGCAACATAATTTTCTTACATTTTATAGATCAAGTGATTAATTGGACAAAGAAATTAGCAGATTAATTGCTAATGAAAATGTTTTATTCTCCTTAGAACTGCACCTTGAACATTTTATATGTTCTATAATCCATTTATTGAGCTGGACATGGATATGTTTTCATTTCAGGAGGACAAATTGAAATTGATTGGATTATAAGAAAGCTATGGAGACACCATCTGTTACATTAAAAGCTGAGGTGTTAGCTTACAGGCTGGCAAGATATAATATTTCACACATACTGCTCGCTGTGAAAACCTTATATAACTGAGCCTTGGTTTGGTGTTTATAGATGAAGGTTTGTTTGAAGGGTTTCAGAGACAATATAAGTTAATGACACATAATGTGATTTCGTTCGGGTCGTATCTGTATGTTGTTTTGAGAGGGAGAGTAGCAGAGCTGAAGAGGCTTTGTCCCATTAGTTAGAGCCGGTCTGCTGGCTCAGACATAAAGCCAAAGCATCTGCCCAATCTAAAGATGACATGTGGGGAGAGGAGAGAGAAATATACACACTCACACACACACACACCATCACTTACTCACCATCAATTGGCACTCAGCCAACATCAATGAGAAGCTTTGGAGGAAGAGCAGCTGTGTGTTCAAGCTTGAACAACATTTCCGTGTAGCAGTCTAGAGTTTCTTGTTTTGCAGCTTGAGCAAAGGTTGTTTTCACACATACTGGGTGTCCATATGATAGTATATTGATTTTTTTAAATTTTTGAGCTAAGGATGGTAACAGAAAATACTGAACTACTGAGTTATATCATATGCTTGTGGTGCTGTGTTGGTTATAGAAGTTCATTGTATAAAGTATTTCTTTTTTATGTAAGAGACAATATGAGAGCTGCAAATGTCTGTGCTAAAGAGTGCTTTGAATTGCACATACATAATATCTCCCACAATTAAATCAGGGAGAACGGGCGCCACTACTAATTACACCATAATCTGGGGGAAGGTTGCAGACTCAAAAGGCCACATTTGGCTCAGAGGGAGCCAGAAACATCTCATAGTGCAGTTTAAAAGGTGCTGCAATTCTTCGCAGTCTTGAAACTCAAGAGTACCATAACCCTGCTTGTCCCATGCTTCCAAGTCACATGACCGATTTAGCGTTCCAGCTAGCTGCATACTGGACACCATCTTCTCTCCTTGCGCTCACTGACCTGTTATGGACCCTGAGAGGACATTAGCACCCTTTGGTCAGGCTGAATCAGTGTTCGAGTTGCACGCAAGAAGAGTTTATCTACGTTTGACCTTTGATTGAGGATGTTGGGGTTAGATTAAATACCTCAGACCATATGTTTTTGGATGCTTTCTCCTGGACCACCAGTCTCAATTGCATTTTTATCACCTAAAGTAAACCCAGTAGTTTGATATTTATAACTGGATGAAATATGGCACCAGTTTTTAAATGTCTCTTGAGAGTTTGGACCTCTGTTAGTTCAGGAAATCTTCAAGTGTAAGCCTTTCAGTGAATGCTTGCAAATATGCTTTAGGTTATTTGAGGTTTTAAACAAAATCTCATTCATTAGCAAACAATAAGATAAGCCTGCCTTGGTTTAGCTCGTGCAATTAAATCATTGCGTCTGTAGCCTTTGGGCAGTAGTGTATGTTTAAAGATGACAAGAGAATGGTTCGCAGATAAATCATGCTTTTTTTTTTTAACCTAGAACCCAGAGCAACCTGTTTGTTTAATGCATAGGAAGATAAATGTGGCCATTAATTTACCTGCCAACCAGAGCATTCTGGCTAGTCGTAATGAAATCGCTTGGTGGAAATAATTAAATTATTTACCAGCTTCTCTTTGTTTAACAACCTCTTTTTCCTTATTCATCCTGCAGAGTGAAGACACAGAACAACAGATCATCAGGGAAACCTTCCACTTGGTCTCGAAAAGAGATGAGAATGTCTGTAATTTCCTAGAAGGTGGAATGTAAGTTATGACATCTGCATGCATTTGCTGGACCTGCTGGTGACTGAATGAGGGACTGTGTTTAAATGAATAAACAAAGCGAGTTTAACTGGTAGAAAATCCTTAAGTTAGAGAACTTATTCTGATGCAACATCACAGGAATTAAGTTGATACTAGAAAGGAAAACCCGCAGAGCTTTGTGAATGGTAATTGATAGTAACAGCGTGTGTTTGGTGTTCATTTATCTTTCATGAATGAGGAACTAAGTGTCATTTTACCCTGTAAACCTCTACCTGCTGCTCGCACTCACTCTTTTCCCTCTCTCTCCCTCACTCTCTGTCACTTAAAATTGCTTGACATCAAAGCCACATGGTTATAAAAAATATTGTATTATACTGTACATTAAGCATTTAGACAACTACTGGGTGATTTCACTACAACTAAATATTTAAAACTTTTACAAAAATCACTTTATTCACAATTTCAAGTGATTACACAGGATGTATGTATGGTGTTACAACATTTCCTGTGGCTCAAGCTGCTTGTGTACATGTTCACACACTCATTGAGGTCCAGGTACAGATGGTTTACTGGGTTAGGTATCTTCCATATCTTCCCACGTTAGTATATCTTTAAACATGTTGACTCATGACTGTAAACTCCCTGTTGTTTTCTCCAGGTGGTTTTTTTGTCATGTGCCGTAACATGTTTTCAGCACGCTAATAAATATCAGGTCATGCTCAGGTTAGAGTGCAGCATTGTGCGTGTTAACCTCTGCAGAACTTAATCTTTTATGGTGTCTCTTTTCTCATCTGTATTAAATCAGGAATGGTATTGATGTAGTCTCCTTGTTCCCTGTGTGCTAGGTTGATTGGAGGATCAGACTACAAGCTGATCTACAGACACTACGCCACATTGTACTTTGTGTTCTGTGTGGACTCCTCAGAGAGCGAACTAGGAATTTTAGACTTAATCCAGGTAAGAAGCCTGGGAAACCTCGGGGTATCTATCGCAATGTTTGGCAAAGTACTTAGAGAATGTTTATTGATTTGTTTTTGTGTTAAAATCAATGGCAGTTCTGCTTCATGCATTAAATTCTTCCCATTTTTAGGTATTTGTGGAAACGCTGGACAAATGCTTTGAGAATGTCTGTGAGCTTGACTTAATTTTCCATGTAGACAAGGTAGGAAATACCTTTCATTTTTCTTGCCTCTGTGATGTTATATATCTGAATTACTGCTTGAACGTTTGATCTTAGAAATTACCTCTGTCCTTTTGTGAGAGTACAAATCACTTGTAGGACTTGTGATGTCACATTTATCTGATGACCTCTGCTTTCTTGTCAGAAATGAACTGATGTGACATTCACAGATTTTCAGTCACTTCTCAGATTTTGTTCAGTCATAGCTGCTCTGTCGAAACGGCAAAATTTTGGTGTTACAAGCAACTTCCTAAAATTAACTTGAACAGATGCTGCAATTTTTAGAGCTGAAACAAATAAAATGACAACTATTTTGATAATCAGTTAATCGTTACTGATTCGTCAAACAAAAGAGTCCAACATTCTCTCGTTCCAGCCTCTCAGATGTGAGGATTTGCTGCTTTTCTTTGTTATATATGATAGTAAACAGAATATCTTTTGGTTGGGTTGCTTGAACGAAACAAGCATTTTTTTCACAATTAATTGGGAAAATAATCGGTAGATCAATCACAGATGAAAATAAACATTAGTTGCAGTCTTACTGCAATTTTGATATCATCTCTTATTGACTTGAAGTAGGCCCAGTTCAAACGTTTCTGGATCTTTCAAACAGGTTTGGCCTGCAGTAAGTCTTTTTAGGGTACAACGCCATTTACAGTATTTAAATACATTTTGCCCAGAGTTCTTAAAGGGAACACAACATGCTTTTTTTGTGATTTTCTGTCATTTATATACTGTTAGAATGTCATATTTCTATACTAAACATGATCAAAGTTCCAAAACTTTAGGTGAACTTATGTAAAAATGCTACCTGACAGTCGAAAGCCAGGGCTTCAGCCTGCTTTGAAGTTCCCTCTACTTCCCCATCGAACTGATGTCAGATCATTCACACATGCCTTCAAAAGGTCGACCGTTCTTGCCTGGGTTTAGACCTTTGAATCTGCTCACTCCACCAAGTCGAGTTGACTGATTCTGTTTGATATCAGGCAACAACCCTTCCATAGCCTTTGTTGCTAAGGTTGTTCCACAGGTTGTTCACGCTGTCTGCCTGCATATTTCGGTTCGGATTTGGGCTTGAACATGTACTGATGTATTTGAGAATTCCATTTTCAGACAGAGGTTGAACTGAGCGGCTGCATAAAGGGCTAGTATAAGATGATTAAGGAGTTTTAAAGAGGGGAACTATAAATCATGCAAAGATATACCAGTAGATCCCCAGAATATAAATATAGACCTGGAAATGTAAAGTAAGAGTTGTGGTATTAGGAATGTAAAGTAAAGTAAAATGCAACATCTTGTGTATATTCTGATGTACTGTAGATTCAGACAATTTTGTGTCTGTAAATGTCAATTGCTCTGACAACATTATATATTTAATGACATTACAGTACGATTCACCTACTGTTTGTTAGGTCCACAACATTCTGGCAGAGATGGTGATGGGCGGGATGGTTCTGGAGACCAACATGAATGAAATCATCACACAGGTGGATGCACAGAACAAGATGGAGAAGTCTGAGGTAAGCGTGACCCTGCCCATCCACTGTATGTATGACTTGATTCCACCTTCATACTTTCGAAGGTATTGTATACAGTATGCAGGCATGTGTGTATGCTGCACCCTGCATGCTACTCTCCAGTGACCTTGTGGATGCTCCCTACCTTCTCTTGAGTGTTATGTGCTCCTTTTTTTGGTCTCTTCTCTTGCTGCTGCTCTGCTCTCGACACAGATCAAGACTCGACATATATCCCCTCAGTATAAAATAAAGAATCATAGTCATCACTTTTCTCAGACTTAACCCTACCATTGTCCGATGCATCTCCAGAATCTGTGATCATCGAATCTCACAATCATCTTATATTTGATATCATTTAAATTTCACACGACAAAACTAGGCTGGTTGTAGGCTGTGTTTTTACATGCTTTTTAATTTAAAGAGGAATGACAATTTAATATGCTGTTCATGCTTTAGTAAATGCTTTTCAAATATGTTTTGTAACATCTATAAGCCAGTGTCCTTGCTTGGATATCTGTTCTATGCAAGGACATTGCTTTGCTTTCCATACAGCTTCTGCAAGCAGATAAACATTTCATTTACTGATTTGAACATTTGAGTCAGACAGACAGCCAGAGACAATTTCATGAAATCATTTCCGTTTTACAGCCACTGATAACTCAAAACATATCTCCACTAATGATTTGGCTGATTTTAAATAACTTATAATGCACTGCAACAATATCTGTAAACCTTAAGGCAATGTTTTTTTTTTGAGATTCCTTTTGACTTTTGCAATGAGAAATGCTGACAGAAAGCCATAAAGTTGTACAAATTTGTTGTTTTTTGTGGCTCGTGTGATGATGAAGTGAAGGGTTACATTGTCAGGTTGACTAGTTTTATAACTGGCTGACATCAGGTGTGTTCTCTAACATTTAAGGTTTTACAGTTGTAGTGATAGAAAAGTGCACTTTTTCTTACAATCTGAGCTGCATTGTGTGCTTTTAACCAGACAGGTTCTTCTTTTTGATTGATGTTCTGTAAGCAGAGTCTTTTACTGTTCTACAATCATCAGAGCTGCTCTGTCTCTCCCCTCTTGGACCTACCCTAGACCGCAGCGTGTGTTTTTTCATCGTGATGCTAATTCAAAACGACACTGTCCATTTATAGGGCGGTGTCTCGGGAACAAGGAATGAGCTGTTCTTCCTCCAAACTGGCAAGGACTGATAAAATGGCATTAATCTTGTTTTCACCAAACTGCTATTTCTCAAGTAATATCTTTCATTTTTGTAAAAAAAAAAAAAAAAAAAAAAAGTGGGAGAAGCTTTGGATCATTTTTGTCTTTAAAGATGTGGTCTATGATAGGTCCTATCACTTTTTTTCTGTGGAGATAAACTGTAATTACTTTAAACTGCTTTAACATTCCTCATTCCTCTTTTTCCTGACCCTGTCTAGTTCTTTCCATTCTTCTCTCTCTTTACAGACGTTTATCTTTCAGTCTACCAGGCAGGACAGGTAGACACAGGTACTGCTAAATTTACAACCAAGTACTGTAATCGTAAATGAAGTTTACTCCCCTCCCCCCCGAGTCCATACGGCCCTCCATGTAATAGCAAACTGACGTCACTAACATGCAGTAGGAATCTTTCATGGCAGACCCAAAAATGGTGTCACCTATCTTTAATTAGTTACAGAATGCCTTCACTTGAATATACAGCGGTGGACAAAATAATAGAAACACCTGACAATATGATACATCCCAGTACAATAGCTTGTTGGACGGTTTTTGAGATTGTGTCAGAGGGGTGATGATTCAACTCTATAATAATTTTTAAGGCAGCAGTTTGTGGTATTGCATTGTCAGGTGTATCTCTTACAATGTCCAGCCATGTAGCTCAAAACAAATTTGTATCTACCCGACTAAAGAGGCTACAGAATTCTTTGGATCTCTTTTACTGTCTTGCAAGATCACCCAAGGTCTCCATCTCTGCTTCAAATTGCATTTTTAGTAAGTGTTCATTATTTTATGAGACTGGTACCATACAAGAGCCATTCTCAAAACCTATCTGGCCTAAAGTGGTGCAGTGTGGTAAGGTATCACCACAAGTAATTTTTCTTGAACCAACCAACGATAAAAACCTTCTAGACTAATATCCTGTTTCGTCTGCACCAATATCTCTCACAGACAGACAAGAGATAAGTTGGTGCTCACTCTTTTAAAAGCCCCTCTGACTTACATAGACCAAAGAATCAAACCCTTGTGATGTGTTTCATGACTGGTTTGACTATTTATGTACATATTAGTCACTCTGCTTTTCATCAAAAACCCGCTATATTTGCACAGTCGCTGTCCATGCTACCTGCTGTTGAGGCAAAAAATATGTCGAGTCCAACTACTGAATACTGAGCCCATGTGCTGGATCAGCGTTCCTCTCAGTTAACGCTACGGTCATCTTTCCATCTAACACAAGTCTCCTTGATTCTTGGCAGAGAGAGGAATGCATAAGACAAACGGTCCATTGAAATAACCTTGTGAAAATAAGTGAAGTGAATGAATCTACATTCCAGACATACTTTATGTCATATCACTAAATGCTTTACAAGGCTACACATTTTGAATGTGTTCCTAGGAGAAGCGACGAATGTACAGTTTGGTCTTTTAAGCCTTTTGGTCATTTTTGGGTCTGTCTTCTAAAGATTGCCTTGGAGGATCTCTAACCGCAGTGATTCTCAAATGTCTGCTCAAACAAAAAAAATGTGAAAACATTCAGTGTCTGCAGATATGCTTTATTGTTTCAGAAAGTCAAACTACTTTCCTTAGACATGCTAAATTGTCCTGGTACAGTTTCACATTGAGATTCATTGTGTTAGAGTGACTTGCCTCCTCTATCCCTGAGAGTAGATCTCCCACTGTAGTTCAGTTCTACTGTAGGCTTATAACCCTCTCATGTCATCAGTAGTTAACACCATTGATGTATAAATGACACAATATTTGTGTTCCTCTATCCACAAATATGTAATTAGGCAGATAAATGTTAGCTACAGTCATGTGTAGCCCACTAGAGGTGCAGTATCACCTGTATTATAATGGCTAAAGCTTGTAGTCCTATATTATGTTGACATGTTTTTATTTTATTTAACACAAACAATCAATACATACTGTACCTATCTATCCAAACATCATTTCAGTCTTCATATCCAAACCCATTTTTTCTGCTTTACCCAATTCTCTCCTTGCATTTTTACCCTTATCGGTCCTCAAGAGTCCGGTGGGTTCACTTTCAGCAATGCCGCCTTTGTCCATTGATGAATGTCCAGTTACTGCTCAGTACATCCAAATTAGTGAATGGTCTAGTACAGTGTGTCTTCACAGTTGATTCATAATTGGCTCTGGTTGTGATGTAAACCATTATAGACCCAAATAATGCATGTGCATTTGAAGCTATGAAGGCATCTGAATGTACATTTGCACATGTTGTCTGTCCTAGTAGCTGTCAGTGCTTTTGCATTTTGTCAGCAGTTGACTGTTTTGTCTAGTTCTCTGTTTAGCACTATGTTGTGTACTTATGTTTGTCCAGTGTCCACTGTTCAGTGTGGTGTCATGTACAGCTTGTTTTTGATTTACTGGTTTGTATCTTATCAACCCTCCTTGTGTGTGTTGTGTGTGTGTGTGTGTGTGTGTGTGTGTGTGTGTAGGCCGGTATTGCAGGAGCGCCTGCTCGTGCCGTATCAGCTGTAAAGAACATGAACCTCCCGGAAATGCCCAGAAATATCAACATTGGTGACATCAGCATAAAAGTGCCAAACTTACCCTCCTTCAAATAGTGGCAGCGAGATCCTCAGCCTGCAGATGTCAGCCAATGTTTACCGTGATGCAATCTGTTTACCAAAACCTCAAATAAGTAACTTTTATCAAAACAATACATCATGAAGGTACTGTGTGATTTAAAGCTCCTTGTTCTGGTGTTATCTCTTTGTTTTTCCTATTAAAGAAAAGAATGTTTTACATGTTTTTTTTTTGTTTTTGTTTTCTGTTTGAAAGAAAAATGAAGTATTTATTTATCAGTGGTACATTCCTTCTGCCTCGCTGGAGGTTGGCCCTTGACGCTCAGCTGCTACAGTACAGATCTGTGTCAGTTTGTAACTGGAATCTTTTCACTTACTCAAGTCTTAACTTTCTGAAGAGAAAGCTTGGCATGTAGTGAAGTTTTGACCTAGTCTTACTGGTTTGGTTGTTCCAGACTAGAGAAATCAATCCATGGTGGAAAGTGCTGTAAATGGAACAATTTTTGAACAACAAACTGGAACAGATCTGCTACAGTATTGGAAAGTCATACCTTACAGCTTGTTTGTAAAATCAATGCAAACAACAAAGAATATTATTATATTAAAGATATGCTGTGTAACAGAGTTATGGATATATACATATACATATATATATGTGTATATATATATATGCGCTGAAATTGTTTTTCTTCCGTTATTTGTATGCAAAATATTTTTAAATGATTTATCATGTCTTATCAAATAATTCTCTTAATTTTAATCTGTGCATGACTTTTTTTCTCTCCTTTTACAACATAATAAACTGTCAAAACTCAACCTGTGTCTATTTTCTTTTTCATTATTATTATTATATTATCAATGTATTTTTGATACAGTACTGAAAAATGTTTTATGTGGATATAGAAAATGGTTTTAGTCTCAAACTGAACTCACTATAGACTATATACTGTAAGTTAGCACTGAACAGGGACTTGCCTCAAGTGCTTTTAATGGTTTATGACTGAATGAGCTCCCTAGGTGCAGAGTCAGCCTTAGTTTAGTTTATTTGACACAATGAGAGGGAGGATTTGAGGTCGCACTTATCCACAAAATCTCAAGGATACACAATAAAGTCCAAGATTTATTTCCATTGTGGTCCCTGGAGATGTTCCAGTTATGCGATCTTGTTTAACAATACTCAGCTATGGCCACAATTCATCCTTTTAAAGGAGGACTACTGTAGGGCAACACAACAGTGAAATTGTATAGATTCCTTAAAAAGCCCAGTCTACTTATGAGGGCTTTTGAGTAATGTTTTTTCAATGGTTAGCAAATTTACAAATGCATTATGAATCGATTATAGGCCATTAATAAGTAGAAGTTTTTGCTCCCTTTGACTGGTTAGGTCTGTATGTCTATAAGGGCTGACGAAGATTTGGACCAAAGTTGATTTAACAACTTTGTAACATTTGTAATTGCAGACCTGATAGATTTTTAAAATGCGAGAAACACATGAATATTGATTAATGGATTACAAACACTTATAACTGCATTATTACCTAATAGAAAGGAACATCTGCTGGACTGGATATTTCACAAATTGACAAATTTAGTTCTTATTAATGGGTTGGCTGATGACTTAATGGTTAATTAATCTATAAAGCATTAGTAAATAATGTATGTATTCACATTATTATGCCTTAATAGATAGTGATACCCAGTGGTGGAATGTAACTAAGTACATTAGCATAAGTACTGAACTTAAGTACAAATTTAAAGTACTTGTAGCTTACTTGAATATTTCCATTTTATTCTACTTTGCACTTCTACTCCACTACATTCATGTGCCACTTACAATTACTAGTTACTGTTCAGTATAATATATATATATATATATATATATATATATATATATATATATATATATATATATATATATATATATATATATATATATATATATATATATATATATATATTAATATTCTAACTGTTGTTTGTATTGTCTGCTCTTTTCTTTCTTTTTTTAAAAATTTGTTATGCACTTTGAGCTGCATTTGTATGTGAAAGGTGCTATATAAATAAAGTCTATTATTATTACTATTATTATTTAAAAAAAAACTATGATAGATTTATATAATATGATGCGGTACTATTACTATTACTGTACCCAAAGTATCTAAAATTGGCTCCATATTAATGAACTATAACATTAAAATGTTCTTACATGTATTTGTTAGAGATAAAACAAACAATATAATATACTATAATATTATAACATTGTAAAAGAAGCCAGTCTGCCTAATGACTTGTACTTTTACACATTTTGAATTTAGGAGTTTTAAAGGAGTACATAAAGGCGTATTTTTAGACTACAGTATTTCTACTTTTCTAACTAGGGGATCTGAATACCTCCTCCACCACTCGTGATACCAGTATATGGATTTCTGTAGTGACTGTTGCACTGGACACTTTCAGAGGGTCATTGTGCGCAGATTTACGCAAAATACGTTCCAAGGAAATCAATAATGCAGTGACAGAGTCTGGAAGATTAAATTGTTGTTGACACTGTTGTTTTAGAATACATAAATTACCTACGTTTTGATTATTTTGCTGCAATTCGTCATGTTTTGCTTCATTCTTCACCGTGTGCGTATTATCACGCAGCTTTGACTGTCATGTGAGTCGTCCTGTGACAACAGACCGGAAAGGGTCGTCTAACGATGGTAACCCTAGATTTGCTCTGGCGAGATTTGTAGGCGTTGTTCCTTCAGTGTGCTCGTTGTTTGCCATTATACAAGATAATTATGTTTTATGATGTGACAACTCTGTGATTAAGGTTTGGTTAGGTTTAGGCACAAAAACACTTGGTTAGGGTTAGGAAAAAATCATGGTTTTGAGTTATGATCACTCTCGCGAGATGTTTCGCTAATCCAGGGTTACTATGTAGTCACGACCAGGAAGAGAGAAATGACAACAGTATGAGGAGGAAGATGCTGCAGCTGTGACACCTTTTCACTCTTTCATTCTTATTTACTGAAAGCATCAGACAACAATGACTTCAGTTATTAAAGACACACAAAGGTTGGGATTTTGTTTTTTAAATTCAGAGTCCTTCCAGTAATTAACGTAAAGCTACATGTAGCTTCATGTCGAGCCATGAAATCCTCCTGAAAGTTGTTATTATTGGGATTTGGTGCATTATGGACACTAGCAAAAACGTTATAACGCTTAATACATTATTTTGGCATAACTTATGTTATTGCTCGTATCTTTAAAATGTGTCTCTGTCAGGTTTTCGTCTGTCAGTCTTTTAACATTTTAGTCAAGCTGCCTTTACCCCGGTGTTCACTGTTTTACTTTTGTACTGTATTTAAGTCCAGCTGTGAAATATTAGCACCCAATTAGAGCATCGTCCTGTCATTGTCTAGAAAGTTATCTAGAAAGTTTGAGATTCAAACTAGGCAGCAGTTTTGGTTCATCAAATCACCTTAATATAAAAAACAGATGCCTTTTAACTCTATTGCAGTAATACAGTGTTTCTACATTTGAGTGCAGAAGTCTCAAATGTTCAAAAATATGTTATTTAAGAAGCACAACTGGGACAAAAGTCACCAATCCTATAAAACGGGCTCTGTTAAGTGTAGTAATGCCTAATATTTGTAGTGCACCAGTTTGTTTAATTTGACTTACTGTAAATAATTTGTATTTGTTTATTCATTTCTAAACCGACAGAAATAATATTACAAGGCTGGAAGTTTAGGATCAAAAGTCAAGAGTAGGGCTGCAACTAAGGATTATTTTCATTATCTATTAATCTTTCAATTATTTTCTTGATTAATCAATTAGTTGTTTGGTCTATAAAATGTCAGACTGGTGAAAAATGTTTCCCAAAGCCCAAGATGTAACCTCAAATGTCTTGTTTTGTCCTGACTGACAATCCACAACAAGGACATTCAGTTTACTGTCACAGAGGACTAAAGACTCCAGAAAATATTTACATCTGAGAAGCAGGAATCAGAAAATGTGGAAATTTTCTCCTTAAAAAAATGACTCAAAACGATTAATTGACTATCAAAATAGATGACGATTAATTTAATTGTTGGAAACTAATCGATTAATCAAATCAATGTTGCAGCTCTAGTCAATAGCATTTGTCATTGTACAAAAAAAAAACATATATATGTATGTGTATGTATGTATGTATATACACTCATTCATAAAAAAGTAAATGTAAGACCAGTTGTCGCTTAAGATATGCTCAAAGCTAATTATATATACACCAGTACTTAAGTGTTTGTTGAGCTCATATGTGTTTACTTTGACTGCAGTAAAATTGTGAATACCTCCTTTTGATGAGTGTATTTGCCTTGTAATATTACCACTTTAATTTTTAATGCACATATGGACAGATAGTGAAATACGTGTACACACAGCATATTTACTTTGAGGGAGCTAGTATGTCTGCATGTGCGTAATAGTATTCATACTCATACATATTCAAATGTGTCATCATATCACAATCTCATCTCACACTGCTTTATACTTTCAACATCCTGCACCGATGCCCCTGTTTATTCCATGCAACCTATTGCAAAGGATAGAAAACACTAATTTGTTGACGCTTCTGTATGTTTTCACCGCTATATGTCTTGTCTATAGCTTCTGTTTGATTTTGCAAGTTTATAGAAGTACCTTTGAAATCCACTGACAGCCGGAGTGAAATTTCTCTCACTTGGCCAGAAAACAGTGATTCTGATTCGAAAGGATCTGAGTACTTTTCCACACCGCTGTCATTAACACTCACGCTTCTTCTTTCCAAACAGCATAAAAGAAGCGGTGACTTTCATCAACGCGATTGATGTGAACAAGTTCTCCAGATTAATCTCCCGCATCATACAAAAGCTTCATCTGAAGGTACAGAGGCCGCGCAGTGTTATACGTGCCAAAGACAAGAGGCTTTTGAGGCTTTTTCAGCAAAGCTGTAGTGCCAGAGAGAGCAGCGCATGCATAATGACTTAGTGGAGCGTCAGTCAGACTCTGCTCTAATGAATGCACACACATGCCTGGTCCTGTTGATCATTCTGGTTTTTCACAAGACATAGCTGGCTGTCAAAAGGTTGCAGTTACTCACTCCAGGAACAGTTTGTCTGCTAGTTTTATTATTTATTTATTTATTTTTGACTTACTAAGAGAAAGTAATGAGCCTTTTTCATGAAAGACATTTTTTACCTGTCATAGCAGGAAAAGCACAAGTGTAAATAATAACGTTACTATGGGCTGTATTCTGTTTAGTTTTACCAGTTTTATGGCCTGAGGTGTTGTATAAGATGGCTCACTTGTATGGCCTCCGGGGATAATTAAACTGAACTGAGCCGTCGTTAACGTTGTTACGTCCACATGTGCTTCTACTGCTCTGACAAATCTGCATGTGTGCTTTGCAAAAGGTCTCTTCATTTTGGGTAAACTGGTTTGCTTTATTGTGTTCATTTATTATGACTTCATGTCCACCATCTTCCAAATTACACTTTTAATGTGTTTTGGATTGATGTTATTGTCTTTTACATTAACCTCTGTCGTTGCCTTTTATGTTTATTTTGTGTAAGGCGCTTTACTTCTGTTTGATAAGTGATGTAAAAGTGTTATAAGGCTACAAATAATGGTTATTTTCACTCTCAATCTATCTGTTGATATTTTTTTGATTCATTATTAAATCTAAAAGTATTTAAAGTATTTACATGATGACCAATCCTGAGTTTGCAGTAACAAAGTTTTTATCACAAGAGATTTCTAGTTGTTTCAGTCAGAAAATTACATTTGTGTCAAATATATTATCGTATGTTGCTTGAGAATGCATTTATAAGCTTTTGCCAATGAAAAATCGTATAAGTCCTTTGTTCTCATCTGTTATCCTTTTTGTTATATGAAAATTTCACATCGTTCTTCATATGCTGGACACCCAAATAATCCAAGTTTTTGATTCTCAAACAGAAAACAGCCTTTTGTTTAATGATCCTTGAGAAAATAAATAAATGTATTATTAAAATAGATCTTTTGAAGTATTAACATTAATGAGGTAAACTGTTTTTTCCTCACAGGGAGAGCGGACATTCAGTGAAGAGGAGGAGCAAAAACTTCAGACTGCTCTATCATTGGATAAACAGGCTCTGAACTTGGTCCTGGAAACTGCTGCCTTTATTCTAGAGCAGGTGATCAAGTGATTTTAAGCGTTTTACCTGATTTTAGACTGAAGTACTATTTTATCTTTACCGGAGGTTCTCTCACTTCTTTAACAATACTAATATTTGTAAGGATAAACATTAGGTATTAGATGTGATGGAGGAACACAAATAAGCAAAAATACTCTGTATAACTATTTCCATTGCTGTAGATATGGAAAAAATAAATATACACACTTTTTATTTATATTTAATTCCTGGGGTTTTCTATGGTTCATAAGGACAGAGAACACATCACAATCTTTTGCATCCTTTCGTCTGCCGTGTTCATGGAAAGAGATAAATTACCACAGTTGACCAAATCTTAGGTTGAATTGTGCACTTTGCTTAAATGTATATTTTCTGGAGCTCAATCTATGGTGATTAGACTAAAGAAAGTAACAAAGGAAGAAAATTGCATAACCACATGCTGTGCTCACATACTGAGCATTTCTTTTCCAGCTGGGGTCACTGTTGTATTGTGACAATGTTGTGTTGAGTGGTGATAGTTCTAGTATTGATACCATGGATTGATACATATGGGTTATCTGCTCTCCTCTCCTTTTTTCTTTTCTTTAGGCAGTGTATCATAATATAAAGCCGGCGTCTCTGCAGCAGCAGCTGGAGGCGGTTCATCTAAACCCAGACAAGGCTGAGGTGTTTTCTCAAACCTGGGCCACCTCTGGGCCTGAGCTGGTGGAGGGGCTAAAGCACAATATCTTTGCTCCAAAGAAGGTAAAGCTTATAACAAAGTTTAACAATTTTTTTTCTCACACTTTTTTTTTGTTTTGTTCTTGGATCTGAACAGGTCTTGTATATGAATCAGACAGGTTTTGGCAGTTTTTATATGTGAAGGTATGTCAGGACAATGCTTTTGCTTGTCAGATGTTGATGCTCAGTCAGTTAATTATCAGGTAACAAGTAACCAGTTCTCACTTATAGAAAATTCTTCATTTTCAACCTAATCTGACCGTGTGTAACAAATTAATCTAAGCTCAGAAGCCCACACACTGGCTTTTACAACTTTCAAATAGAGCTGCAACTATCAGTTGATTAATAGACAGAAAATGAATCGCCAGCTATTTTGATAATCGATTCATTGTTTTGAGCCATTTTTTAAGAAAAAAAATTACAAAATTCTCCCATTCCAGCCTCTTAAATGTGAATATTTTCTGGTTTCTTTAGTCTTTTATGATAGTAAAGTGAATATCGTGTGGATTGTTGGTCGGGACAAAACAAGATACAGAAAATTAATTAATTCATTGTTTTCAGTCATTTTTAAAGAAAAATATACTAAAATTCTCTAGTTCCCAAATCTTAAATGTGAATATTTTCTGGTTTCTTTTGTTCTATGATCATAAACTGAAAATCTTTAAGTTGTGAGCTGTTAGTCGGGACAAAACAAGACATTTGATGTTGCATCTTGGGTTTTGGGACACAGATATCGACATTTTTCACCACGTTTTATAGACCAAATGACGGTTTGGTCTTCTTCAGAGTATGGAGCTGGCATCCTATGTCATGTGGAACGAACTTTTATGTTCTTAACTCAAATTAATCCAAAAATTAATCCACACTTCATAATTATAAGCTGCTTTTCACACTACTTTCAGCACTTTGAACTAAATTTTCTTTCATCACACATTATAGTGACTCGATACTAAATTGAGAATCATCATCAGACTATTCATATTAAGACCGACCTGCTTTTCTGTGAATTCATTTCAGTCGTTTGGATTACAAAGAGTTTCCACGCAGCTCACACAAGTTGTCACATTAATTTTAAAAACTTGTACCTCTGTATAACTTGATTAAGCAGTGACACTTGGAACAGCGTTCTTTTCACAGTTAAGGGAATTAAGATCTAACAGGAAATAAATCTTCAGCATGTACGCATCAGTCACATTATGCCGGAGTTGTTGTTGCTGTCATACATTCAGACATCTCACCTGCCCGCCTCTCGTAAGTCATCTTTCTCTCTCCTGTGAATTTGTTGCTGCCAGGAGAAGACCGTGAAAGCCATTGATCCTCGAGACGACCTCTGCTGTTGCTCCGACTTTGAGCAACAGTCACACAAGAGATTGTCTTTAAGTGACATATGTGTACATCTGCTTTTTATATTTTACGATTGGAAAGCAGGGTGTTGTGTTTAATAATTTCTTAAACATCTTATGAGAAATTAGGGTATTTTTTTAAATGGTTTTTCTGTTTGTGAAACCAGTAAACACCCTAAAATTCCACCTTGTCATTATTCTTTATCTTTTGAGTCGTGTGTCCAATGTCACACACTCCAGCGTTTTACAATCCCTGTTGCTTTCCTGTTTTTTTTTTTGTTTTTCTCCTCACTAATGATGCTATATCAATCAAACACCTGCAGCTGGCGATCAGTGTTGCAGTGCATTGCTTACTTGGATTTCCTTACACAGCTGGACTCGACAGGATGTTACATTTAGTCTGCGTGTTGGTCACTGATAGTCTGACAGTCTGATTGGTCAGAGCAGCTGCTGTTTTAATTAACACAGCTGTTTACAGAGAATAACGAGAATTGTCTCTTTGTAAAATGAGTGAACTCCTACTCGGATTGCCGGAAAATAGACCTAGCAAAAAAATATTAACATAGTGTATGTTATGCAGGAAATGTAGAAATCAATAATCATTGTGATGAATCGGCAGAGAAATACATAAATAAATGTATTTGTTTGTATGATTAGTCATTTATCGGTTATTTATTTACTGCTTAATATTAAAATGCAGACTGTCTTTTTTAATGAATTTACTTTATGATTAATTTTCATACACTGATAGTAAAATTAGTAACACATCATAGAGTTGTGATGTTTATTCATGCTAATGTGGATGTTGTTCTAGTTGTGAATAATGTGGCCCCGGCCCTTTCCGCCACCTCGCATCTGTCCTCTGATGCTGTGGAAGCATCCAGACCCAATAAGTCACACATGCTTTATTATTATGGCCTCTCTCTGCATCATAAAACACTTAACTGCCCTGCCTTGACACAGTGCTGCTAATCTATCACAGCGCTACAGCTGACTGATGAGGTGTCACTCTGTAAATCAGCCCAGGCAGGCGGTGAATCGGTGAGACACTACAAGGTTTTTTGCCTAACTTTATTATCACACAGGACTTCTCTTTCAAATGTAGACATGTAAAACTAAAGATGTGAGAGTCATACTTTGACAATTTATTCAACCTGCAGCCTCAGAGCGAGCAAGGGAACTCAGACTTCATAGAGATTATGCAAAATTTTACAGTTGTACATTTTCATGAGTATGATAATAACCATAATCAACTCTTAGTGTGATAATATAGTGACACTTTTGTATGGATATTGGTTAAAGATCAGCAAACAAGCTATAAATAACTTGTGCACACTCACTTTTCGGTGACAGAAGCTTGTTATTCTTCTAAGGCCGGATTTGTCGTCTTATCTTCAGAAAATAGGAACACATGAGTGAGAAAGTTTTATCATATATAAGCCAACAGTATGTCAAGAAAGTAGAAACAACACAACATTACAACAGGTCAGAAAGTTGAAATTATTGTTGGCAAGTGGATTGACAGTGTTTTTTTATTTCTCTAGTAGTTCTGTTTCTGCTGATATTTTGCAGGAAAAATGCCACTTTAGTGTTTAATTACTAAGATTGTTTCCTATTCTTTTTTTTCCTTTACTAATGATGCTGTGTCAATCAAAAACTTGCAGCTGGTGATCTTTGCACTGCATTGCTCACTTGAATTTCCTGGGTTTGCAGTCTTATCTTCAGAAAATAGGAAAACACCCATGAGAGAGTTATAATTTATCATAAATAAGGTAACAAGTTGTCAAGAAAGTCTAGAAACATCAATAATACCTCAAGCTTGTAGAAGAAAGTTGAGATAATTGTTAACAAGTTTATTGGCAGCATTTTCTCTTTGCACATTTCTATTTCCTCTGTAATTATGCTTTCATTTTTCACTGTTAAGTTATGAAGTGCCACCTTAGTGTTTATCGTCGAGTCTTTGAAAATCTGTCTGGGTATTTTTGAAATCGAAGTGTGCAGCTTTATGTTACGCCGGCCGTGTCTGTGTGTTTCAGCTGGATTATGTCGGCTGGCAGCTGAACCTGCAGATGGCCCAGTCCAGCCAAGCCAGACTGAAGTCTCCCAGCGCTGTCCTCCAACTCGGACTCCGCAACGAAGACTCTGAGGTGTCAACACACATGCAGAACACTAAAAAACATAATCTCTGTTTATGGCAGTATGACAGACATTTCCAATCTGCCCCTCTTTCTTTTCCTAATAGATGGTAATCCCACTGGTGTCTGTCTTGACCCAGAGGTAGACACACATCTGGCTCCAGAGTAACTGTAGTGTAAAGACCAGAGATCAGGGAGCTTGTTATCTGAAACCTCCAGAGTCTCTTTGTTCTCTTGGGAGGCTTACTCTGCAGCTAGAATTGGACAGTGTGTGCATTGATTGGGGGGTTCATCTCATAACTAGCACTGTATTGTATCCATTCAAGCACAGTATCCTGCCTTGTTTACAGTATTTTTTAAAATTACTGGAGATGTTTGTCTTATTGAGGTCATTAGTTACAGTTTTCTTATGAATATTCAATCTTTAAATATTAGTATCCATTTTAATCCCACATGTTAATTATAGGCTATTGCTACAGTATCCTAATGAGGTCTAGCCCTAAATATTTCTATTTAAAAAGGAAAACACTGAGAAACATGATATAGTACAAATATGGTTTTTACTTACTAGTTACCATTGTAGCAGGGCTGCATTTCCATTCATTTCATCATTCAGCAGAGTTTGTTTACATACCAATTAGCTAATACTATGTATTTGCTCTAATAGCCAGCACCTCCTGAGCCTCCCTCACTCATTTCTTTTTTTTTTGTCCACTGGGAGAAGGGTTGCTCTGTAGCTGTGGCAAAATGAGTGAGCACTGAATAGGCTTGTTTCTTTTTTTATATTAAATGATATTCAAACTTTGACATGGGCGATTTGATTGAAATATTGTATCTAGAGTTAATATTTAGATTCTTCTAGATATAACAACAACCGCAAATATGAACAAATACCTGGTAAAGGTGAGATTAATCAAGTGCTGCTGATGTTTTGTCAAATATTTGAAATATATTCAGCTTCACGCGAATTGTAAATGCCACACAGGACTGCTGTTAGTTGTCATGGATACTGAAAATTTTAGATATGGCCTTAAGGCATTTGAGTGGTTTCTTTTAAAGCAGTTTTTGTCACAAAATGGTAGGACTGATTAACCCGCTAGCCTGGATAGTGTTGTTCCAGCTGACTAGTCAAGTGTCTTTTTTTTGCACGCTGCTTTGTATTCTGTCCCTAGAGACCGTCGGCTCAGTCTGAACATGGAATTAGGCATGACATATTCAAATTGCCGTCATCCTAAAATGTGGGCCGAAGAAAAAAAAAAAATGCGTAAGCTAGAAAAAATATATGTTTTTCTTTATCTTTGTGGATACGAGAGCAGTAGGAGTTTTTTTTTTTTGTTTTGTTTTGGACTATTTTTCGCTGTGTTTTCCCTAGGCTTGCAAAAGAGGCATTAATTTATTTAAATCCACTTACACAATTCCCCTTGTGGGAGGAGATAGCTGGGGGGCTGAAACAAGGCTGGTTAAAAGTGTAGAAGGATCAACTTCACTGAACACGACTGAGACGCACATCCTTTACTCAGCTGCAGGGGGCACTGTTATCTCACAGTTAACGAAGCATCCCTCAGGGCCAGTAAAGTATTATAGAGATGGATAGGACACCTTTGTATTAAGGCAGTTTGAGTGTGCACAGTTTTTTTTTTTTTTTCAGTTTCTATCGGTGTTTTCTGATTAGAGATTCCTGACAGTAAGTTTGTTTCCTTCCAAACTCTCTGAGAATTGCTCAGTACAACTTCTCAAATGTCGAAACACTGCCATGACTGAGAAGTAAATTAGTTGCAAATAGAAATGAAATTCAGCTGCAAGTGTCATACTAATTACAACGCAGATTTATAACATGTTCGCTGCTAACTGTCTAAGAGAGGGGAAGGGGAAAAAACTGCAAATAGGAGAATTTAGAGGATTAAAGGTGATAGAGGACAGGAAAAGGGAGAGGTGGAAGAGAGGAGAGGAGGTGAAAACAAGTAAAATAGGACATAGGGAGTAAAATAATGAAGATGAAGTGGATAAAGGGAAGAAAATGAAAATGAAGGAGAGGGAGGCAGTGGTGGCTGTCTGTATATTATTGATTGCTTGGAACCTAAGTGGAGAGTCAGAGACTCTCCCATCTGACCAGCATCCTGCTTCATTAGCACTCTCCCTGAGGAGGAGGAGGAGGAGGAGGAGGCCTGCCAGGGTGCTTCACATCTCCTTCACCCAACAGTATGTGACATACAGTATATCTACAGTACAGTACAGTGTAGGAAATGTTAGAGGACATATTTGGAGAATTGAGTGGACTACTTTTCAGGATATTCAGATTTTTCTTTCTCTAACCATTAAAATATTAATTTTACAGTGAATTGTTTTCCCACCTTGGCCCCAAAATGTGTGGACTAACATCATATATTGAAATTGCATTGTTTTTGCTACCATGCAGCAGTGAATGCAACAGTACCCCCCACCCACCCTAAACTGAATTTGTATTGGATTCAGTGGAGAATTGTGTTGTTTCACTTATGAAAACATATGTGAAAGGATGCATTACAACACATTTGCACATATATAAATACCTTCTCCCCCAACTCTTTATGTTTCTAGAGTGTGATGCCTAGTTTGTTCTCAGAAGGATGGATGGAGCATGGACTCCCACTATGCAACATGCCTCATTCAGTCTAAGTATAACACGAGACCTGTTGCATAGCATAGCTTGTTTGTTATCCCAAAAGAGAAGCTGCTGCTGAAAAAGATGTTAGTGATCCGCTGTTGTGTTAGACAAGGAATAGGAGCAGAACTGGGTATAGAAGGAAGAAGATGAGGCTACAGGGAAGGTGAAAGGAAGGATGAAGAATGGAGGAAAAAAAGACAAGGAAGAATAGGAGAATGACAAAAACAAGATGACAGTGGGAGAGGATGAAGAAAAGAATGAGGAGGTGACCGAAGCCATGAAATGTGTGAAATATGGTGGAAGATTTGTGTACACTGCCTTTGCAATTTACTGTGAGACATACTGTATGAAGCATGGAGTCATGGCAGCAGTGAATTTCAGTATATGTAGTAGTGGTAATAATAGTAATATGTATTGGATGTCTCTTCACCTCAGGCAACTACAATTGCAGAGCTTTCCATTCATCAAAACATAAAAAAGCATCAAGAATCTCTTCTTTTGTGTGGATTTTGAGAGTTTTTTTTTCCTAAGCACACTATACAGACTGCAGATTTAGTTCTTTCCCAACTGCACAGACCTTGGAGTAGAGGAAGAGTACAGAGGTATCTACCAGTTTTAATTCTGATGTGTACTGTCTTTTGAGGTTTAGTCTTTATGGGATAAAGCTGCGCTTGAAGAGGAGCAACTAAAAACAGGTGGCTTTCTGCCCAGTACCTTGTACGTGCGTACCTTCTTCTCTTGGCCGCTTGATTGTGTAGCACGTACACATCTACTTCCCACTAAACTTAATGTTGCTGTGTAGTTTCTCCCTCACTTTATATTTGTGCTGCTTACAATCTCTTGTTGAGGTAATAGAAACCTCAGAATGTGACTATGCAAGAGAAAAACAGATAAAAAAAACGTGTTACGTTTTATCAGTTCCCTACAGTGGTGTTGAACAAACTTGCACGGTTTGCAGGAAAGCCTGAATGAGTG
Organism: Thunnus thynnus; assembly: GCF_963924715.1. NCBI lineage: Eukaryota > Metazoa > Chordata > Actinopteri > Scombriformes > Scombridae > Thunnus > Thunnus thynnus. The sequence goes on along the minus strand of NC_089518.1, from coordinate 27,324,856 downwards.
GAGACTATTGTGTAGGTCTTTTCAACTATCATGTATTTCTGATTGAGCACAGTGTCTAGAAAAATAAAAACTTGTTGGGATGGATGAACGGTGTAGCAAACATGTCTTTGGGCTATTAAGACTTTTTTGTGATCAACCTTTCAGTAATAGTCATAAAACATATAACATATGGAAAACAAACAGACCAGAGGAGCACAAGCAGGTAATGACTGAAAATAAGACTCACAAAAAAGAGGGTTTTACATTATAACTAAAACAACATATAAGTAATTAAGATAAGACAGTATTACAGAGAATATGTAGTCAAATTACAAAAGGTTAGACACAGAATCAGCAGCTGCACGCTAAGCTTTATTTGCACATTCAGTAGCATCATTAATTTGTGCAAAATAAAGCTTCAGGTAAAGTATTTGAAGAAAAAAAAAATCAATTTCTGATGGAGAGAGAAGGAGGACGTTTTAATGAGTGGATTTCATGTATTATTAGCAGCGCTTAAACCAGCGAGGACAATCTGTCTCTGTTGTTGCAGAAACGTTTCTGACAAATCATTCGGGAGTTAGATAGATATGGTTGTGGGCTCCATCATGGACAACAGATGAAACATTATAAGTGTTAGCTCATTCCAGGCATGTGCAACAGGCTGGCATTCCCAAGTTACATTGTCGTATTAGCTGTGAGCACATTTCAGATTGGTTCATTTGAATAAGTTTTACTGGCTTGAGGTGGTAAAACTATCCAATATTTTACTAGAAAGAGCAAAGATAGCCTAAAAATAAAGAAAAATGCAAAAAAGTGTTTTTGATCTTCTCTTCTAAATTGTTCATGATCATCTCATAAGCATCTTTCGGCCCTTCTGATCTAAGCTACAGGATAACAGTCTGTGTGTGTTTGAACTGATACTGTATTCCTGCATGTGCTACAAAAAGAGAGTATGATGAGCTCAGGCACAATAACCGTATATATTGAAGCAAGGACTCACTTTCTTGGACTCTCTCACTGCGTTCATCATTTTGCCCTCTTTTCCACAGTATCCATCTTCTTTTTTATTCAAGCAAGAAGACACTGATGTCACTTTGATGACTCTGAGAGTTGAAATCCCTTGTCAGTCTTGGTGTCTCTCTCGCTCTCACTGTCTGTCTGTGTCTCTGTCCTCTGGCATTAGAATGAGCCACTGCTCCGCCGACCGAGGGCAGGCTGAAATTTTTTATACAGAACATCCACTTGCAAGGCAGCCACCACCAATTTCAATATTTATTGTGGACATGCTACGCCACAAAGGCATGGGGTAAAGGCTAGGGAGCTAATGTAGCTTCTAGACGCTGGCTCACACTTCAAAGGATATCTTCAGCTGATAGCTTCAGACAGACTTGATCAGAATTGATAAAGCAAAGCTGTTCTGAGTTTCAGACCACAAAAGGGAAAGATTTACTAAATGCAGATTTGAGACAAAATCCCAAACAGATTTTCTTATGTTTGTCCTCCGTTTAATCAGATTTTGTGAGCAAGGTCAGCTTTCTTTGTGAGCAGGAAAACCCTCCTTACTTGATGGCACACTAAAGCTGATGCAGAAATAACCTCAATTTACTGCACTGGTAATGAACTTGAGGATGACTTTTTAGACGCTTGTGCCAGTTAAATGAAAACAGTAACACACCAGGACTTCCTATTCTTAAATTATCACTTCCCTTTAGTACTAAAAGGATCAGTTGATCAGTTGATGGACAGAAAATTACAAATTGACAACAATTCGGACAGTCGTTTGAGTATTTAGGTGATTTATCGAGCAATAATACCAAATAGTTTCCGCTTCAAACCTCTCAAATGTGAAGATTTGTTGCTTTTGTCTGTTTAATGTAATTGTAAATTTTATAGTATATTAAATTTAAATAGTGATGGACATTTTACAGTGAGGTCAGAGGTCAGGGTCAGCACCCCTGAGCTGGTGGGGATACAGTGTTCTGGCTCCACGTATTTTCAGTCCGCTCTCAGTTTATCATTCTTGACTCAGAGGCTTGTGTCCTATATTATTATCTAATCTCTGCTGTTAAAATTTAAATAAAAATAAAAACATCTTTCATGCATATTAATGGCGCAGAACTGGAGTTTGTTAACTGTCCATTTCCTTGATCCTTAAAAGGAAAATAACTTTTCCCCCCAAACTGTTCCTGTTGGATATGATGCCAAAGTACACTAGTAGTTTAGTAAGTGGATTTAAATAATAGCTCCAGCTGTGTCTTGTTTCAGATTTCTCATAGGATGAGTGTCTGTAAGCATTGTAAGAGCCCTGCTCCTTCATACACAAGTGCTTCTGAATTGTCAGAAAGATATTTCTGCCAGATCAGAGTGTAGTCTTTCAAGTTCATCTTATTCTACCACTCTTCTTTCTTTTTTTGGCATCTTCTTTTTTTTTATTTATCTTCCTTTCTTTTATTTGTGACTTATTCATGAGCAAATCTTCCACTTGTTGTTTGAGATTTTTGTGTCAAGTTGTCCCCAGCTAGCTCCCCGAATTATAACCCAACTAAATTCTAGTTGGTGGAAACCTGCTTGTTTTTACTATCAAAGCATCAGACATGAAAGACTTTTCTTCTTGTGATTCTAATTTATTTTCTCTGTTCTGGCTTACAGCACCATTGCTGTAATCACGGAGGAAGGGAAGCTCTTTGTTTGAAAGCACGCAACACGCACAGACATGCACACACTCGAGCCCTCCCAGTGAAGGCTGTGACTTTTATTTATTAACATTGTGTGATGAGGAACGCAAGTAAACATCCCATTTTGACTTCTGCGAGGAGGTGCTGTGATCAGAGCCTCCCCGAACATCCCTCACTGTCTCACGTGTCTCCGTCAAACCGGCATCGCGAGCAGCTGGCCAAACTTTGAACGCAACTCAAAGCTCCCCTGACAAGTTACATAAAGCCTGGCTCCTGCCTCCCACTTGCTCTTGTCATGTAGTCCCAACAAACAACACTTCCAGAGTAGATCCAACCTTTTCCATTTATCATGTGAGGGATTACATGGCCCGATCAATATATCGGAGGGCTCTGATGTAAATGCTACCGTGTTCAAATCCTTCACACCAAGCCACCCACCAGCCAGGAAGAACAAAGGCAGCTTTGTCTCAATCTCTACTTGCCTTGCTCTACATGTCCCAAGATGCTTTGTTGCTTTGTGCCCACATCTTTTTAAGGGGTCTATCTTTCTCTCTCCATCCCTCTCTGTCTCTTTCTCCCTCTCTCCTTCGCCCTCCCCCTTTCCCACTGGTGATTTGTTTTTCTCCTGTGGGATTTGGGATCCCATTCATTGAGAGCCCCATTGTTCAGCTCTTATCCATTCCAGAAGATGGGCCCCGAGAAGCAGAATGGGCGACTGTGGGCGCTCTCGTCTCTCCCTTCTCTCCCTCTCTCCCCACTCCTCGCCACCCTGCTCCTTGCTCCTTGCCATACGATGATGTCATGGCTTTTATTTGCTCCGGGGGTACCCATTGATTCCCTCTCCCTATTACACACTCTCTATATCTCTCTCTTCTATCCCCCCCCCCCCCTCCAAGTTCAACTCCTGTTTTCCTCAGCCAGTCCCTTTCCCAGATTCTTTTGCTTCTCAAAAGGCGCCTTGGGGATTTGGGGATGTTTAGATGTTGTTTAGCACACCCACGGTACATGCTTGACTCCCAGATAGGGAAGCCATCAACCCCGCAAATCCAACTGCAACTCCCCATTTAAATCTCATTGATTTAACATCTCTCTTTTATTCTCACATCTCCCACTCCTGTGATCAGCTTTTATTTCTCTGAGCCTGTTTTGTTTCACACTCAGTTTATGAAGTAATCATTAATCCCCGGATAGCATGATGCCATTTTGCCATAGCAGGTAGTGATGGTAAAAGAGTGCTTAAGACTATGATTTTCAAATATGCATTGGGGTTTTTTTTCCCCCCCTCTGTCTTCATTTCAGTTTTTTTTGTGGAAGTTTATTTTAGAGAGGCTGCTCTGCCTCTTGGCTGAACTATGCCGGGGTGAGAAATCTATTTCAGTTTAAACAAGACACACTGATTGCAGAAGCACAGAGCCAAATCACAAATCACATCCATTCATTCCAGTGAAAGTTGGCTGATAAGCATACACAGAGATAAAAAGGCCGTTTTTTTAAATTTTTTATCCAAATGCCAAATATTTGTAATAATGCAGATGAATTATCACCTCATGAACAGGTTTAACTATTTATTCATGTGTTGCTGTTTCGATTGTTGTAGCATTGTTCTGTTTTATGAATTGCGCTGTATTTCATGTTGTGTTTTTGTGCTTGCATCGCGCTGTGATAAGATACAGTATAATAGCAACGAAGGAATGTGAGCTATAGGCCTCTTTCCTCCCTTGAAATAATGAATATAATGAGTGGGTTGGAGCCTGGCACTGTTGTCATCAGACGTGCAATGATAGGGCACAGACTACTTCCTCCGCCTGTATCAGCAAATTGTCACCAGTGTCTTACTGAACATCCAGCCTCTTTGATGTTACGCTGGTATTTGAGTGTTTTGTTGAAAGGCTTTTTAACACTATTATGTTGAAAAGTTAAGTATTGCTGTGGAAAACGGTCAGAGTGGCGTGTATTTGGTTGACTTGCCACATGGGTAAAGGGCTACGTATAGTTTGACGTTTTTCCATTTTTCCAAAATGATACCCTACCTTTTAGAGCATAAACTTAAGAAAAGAAGGCAAACTTGTAAACTGCTGTACACAAGCAGCTGTACAAGAACATTGTTTAAATAAAGTGCAGTCAAATATTTGTAAAATTATGATTTAAAAAAAGGAATATCTGATTAAAGAATAAGTAAACAAGACTAGTAATTTAATGTAAACCATCACTGCTCAGTGCACTGACTTTGTATTTTGGCTTGAACTTGATAGCACTGCAAATGAATGGAAAACATCATTGTCTCTTATCACTGTCTCTTATGTATCTTGATGACACCATATTTATGTCTGGCTTTGTGTTGTTGGATAGTGATGAAATGTTTCTGGGGGCAGCTGATGTTGTCTCCTGCAATCTGTACTGTAAACTCTCTCCATGTCCCTCTCTCTGTCTCTCTCTCACACACACACACTTTGGTCCCCCCCCCCTCTCTCTCTCCCCTTGTGTATGAGAGCGACAGTGTCTACATACCATGGGGGCACAGGCTGGCTGCCTTGGAAATCTCCTAGCTCTGCCACATAGTGGAAAAAACGGGCCTTACAGTTGTGAATAGCAGCCGTTACTCGTCTGACGCAAGCACTCCCTCTCTATCTCTCTCTCTCTTTCTCTCTCTCTCTCTCTCTCTCTCTCACACACACACACACACACACAGCTCGGTTGCCCATGACCCCCCTCTCCAACCTCGTGCCAACCTAATACATTAAAATGCATACTGTTTCAAAATGGAGGCCTTGGCTGAAGGGGTTGAGTGCCACTTATCCTAGAACCTGGCACACCGGTGCTTAGTTAAGGCCCACACTTGAAGATGTTGGCTAGCTTTAGCTTTTATTTAGGCCACCCTACACGCATTTAGAAGATTAAGGTTTTGACGCAGCTTTTTCACATGCTTTCTCAGTCACATTGTAGTAAACAGATTCAGAGGTGAACAGAGTTTGAAGGAACGTGAGTTTGTTCATCATTGGTCCGGTGCAATATGCAAAAAGCAAGAATCTGAAATGGATGGAAATGGATCTCAGATATTAGTTTAATTTCTTCTCATTTCATTCATATTTTTTGCAGGAAAAACAGCAGAACAATGTAAGACATTACAAACTAACTGAGGATAAAAGCAATAAAAAAGCATAAAAACAATACAAGCAGAGAGAAAAGTTGACAAAAAACATTCTTCGTGATTCTCAGTAAAGCATACAGCATTTAGCAAAATAGCAAAAAATAGCAAGAAAGTAAACAAATTTTAAATGTATACAGACAGGTTACATGGAATTCAAAGGGATCAATAAAAGATTGATTATTGAAATGTTAGTGGTTACAATTTTGATTCAGAAGAAGGAAATATATGTATCTAATATATGTATAACTGTTTAAATTGTAAAAATGAGGGAGAATTTCTAACGTGGGATTTTATTCCAAATGTTAGTGTATGTTCAGCCGTTACAGCCTTCCCATGGCGGCTGCTCTTCTCTTCGTTTAGATCGTCATTTCCCAGACCTGTTGGAAAATAAGCAGAGTTTATGGGCTTGGCAGCAGAAACTGGTACATGACATGGCATCGTCCTCTCTTTGTCCGTATCAGGCAACGGTGACTAGCTGCCACAACCATAATCATCTTGTTATGGCTCACGCACAGCTTATGTTCCTTGGCTTGTTTATCTTGGCGTTAGAACTGTTGAGTGTCTTCATTCTCCCTGGCTCTGCAGCGTCAAGCTTTCTCGTTCAGAGGCTCTTAAACATGAAAATTAATTTGGGGTTTTAAAATGACTTCTAAAATGTAATAAAATTTGAGTATTTTGAGTTTTCCAGTATTGGGTGTTGCACAACTCTCAAGCCACCGAGAGGCCACGTAAATACATTTATGTGTCCTTATCCTCCCAAAATATTAGCATGTATGCTAAATAAAGATAATAACTTATGGCATGAATTAGTTTTACTTACTGTGATAATTGTGTTGATGCTATGATTTTTACAGTAAAAAAAAAGAAGAATCTACCAACTTTTATGTACGTTGCATCATGACAAAATAAGGCATGACCGGAGAATCGAATCTCTAGAAGTTGCTATAATGCATAATTCTGTTGCCACTGTCATCCACTTGATGGGGAGGGAAGAGGAAGATATTCAAGATATTTTTTTTGCCATTGTTTTGATGTTTCAGTGTGAACAGGGTGTGCCAGAACCCTGTTTTACATGTTTAAGACATTTTCTTCTCTACATTGGTGTGGGCATGGCCTAAATTCAAGGGTTGAAAGGCTTGAGGGTTGAGCTGTAAGTCTTGTAAACAGTAAGCCCTGAATAAATAGTCCGCAGAGGCAGAGCTACCTCTGCCCACGGATAAACTGCCAACTCAAGTCATTCCAATTCAGGGTTCGGCAGTTTTTAGGTGCTTAATGTGATTTGTCTCTTTTCAATGTTTGCACCCTCCATCTATGAGGTGTAGGAGGTGTGAACAAACAATGTGAAAGCACCCAGCTATTTCCAGACATTTTTTTTCTTAGTCAGGTGCCATTCAAACAGAATGTACTGTACATGTTGTTTTTAAACCTCAAATCAGTGTTTTCCTCTGCTTCTCCTCCTGCTCTACATGTCTCTACTTCTTTGCTGATAAGTTTCTCTGTGGGATTGTGCTTCTCGTCTCACTTTATCCCTCAAAAAAAGTATCTGTTTCTGGTTTTTGTCAGTGCTTTTAAAAGGTTTATTGTTGTTAAACATCAAAATATCTTTGTAGCGAGGGATCCTGGTGGCCCAGTGGATTTAAGATACATACCGTGTAATTGCAACAACCCCGGTTTGGGTCCAGCAGGGGACTTTTATTGAGTGTTGCCATAAGTGATGATGACACTGCAACCATTTATAGTTGAGCTTTATGGATACAACAAAAAACAGAAGTCGTTCTGTTTACATTATCTGAAACAGGAAGGCTTCTTGTAAACAGAACAGTGACAATGGCAGCAGATATTGATTCTGAGCTGCAAATAGCTTCCACATGAGGAAGAACAGCTTAAACATTTTTCCATTATTATTGCAATAAAAACATCATGGCTGAGGTGAAGAGGGTCTGTGAGACCATTTTGCGGGTTTAGGCAATTTGAAGTGCATAAATCACAGCTAACAGTCTTATATGAGTCTATAGTTACAGTTTTTTGAGAGGTGCATGTAAGCTGCAACTGCAGTCTCTGAGGCATCTATGATCTACACGTAACTATGGTGACATTTTAATGCTGAACCATGTCTTAGACTAAATTCTTTTTCTTACTGAGCACATTTACACTTCCTCACCTGCGTACTATAACACTCCCAACCTCTTTCCATCACCCTTACCTTCTGTCGCTCACCCTCTGTTTGGTTGCTCACTATTTCAGTTGAAGAGAATGAATGAGAGGAGAAACACACTGGATGTTCAGTTGGGGAGAGAGTTATTTTTGGCTGCTCTAAAGGATGACTCACAGTGACATATGAATAGATAAGAAATGATCCTTCCATCAGTTACGAAAAGCCACTTTTCCCACTTCATCACTGCCATAACCTCACCATTTCTTTGTGTCGTTAACTTGCCATCTCTCAAATCGTTCATCTTTCTTTCTTTTTTAAAAAAATATTTGACATATCTATTTTTGCTTTCTTTCTTTTCTTTATATCTTAATGAACATTAGACCCATCTGTGTGGCTCATTTGTCTTTGTGGTAATTGGAGCAGGCATCACATTGATAGCTAAAGCCCATGACAATTTTGTGTTTAGAGTTCCACATATGTCACCTGCTATTAACAATATGTAGTATTTTAATTACAGCGTATGCATTTCCCACCAATAATGGAGGTGTTGAAACGGAGGCTCACAGGAGCAGATGTAAGGTAGGCCCTATGGAGCCATCATGACATCTCAATATAGTGAATAAATAGAAGCAACAGCATGTCCCAGATGAAATGTAATAACCTGTCAAATGCTGCTGAAGTTGACACATGATGTCAACATTAAGAGCAGCAGCTGTAATCTTAATAAAATGTATTACTTTAAAGGTGTCCCAGTGGAATTTCCCAAGCAAGGCAATTGTAAATGCGTAGGTACCAGGACTCATTATTTCCTCTATCTCTACCATGTATTCTGTTTTTTTAACAATAAATCTTTAAAGGCAACAACATGCTTTAAATAAAGTCCTTCTCCGGTTGTGTAACAGTGTGTGAAACTCCCCACACCTTTCTGATGTCAGATTGGGGGAGGTCTGACAACTTTTCCAAATCTACTATCCAACAACCTCGCCTACATCATGTGGCAATTGGCCAGGTGTGCAGAGGTGAGAAAGTATACAAGAAAGAACCTCTCTCACAGGTTTTTCTCATTCTTCACACAACTACTTCCGTCACGATTCATGTGTACAAACAAGTTCAACAGCCTAGTCGCCTTAATAAAATGTTGGCATTGTACGTTTTTGTAAACCACAGATTATGTCGAATCTCTATGTTTCAATATGCTTAATGTTTAATACAAAGTGACGTAGTTCAGATGACATCTATATGAGTTCACTTCAATGTTAGGAGGAAGCGGATTGGGTGGTTGGCCAGAGAGTTCGTCACATGGCACAAAGACCACTGCTTGCTTCCTGTTTCAACTGACAAAACCAAGTATTTTTAGCAAGATATTTGTAGAAGTTTTTCTGGTGACAAAACCAGGTATTTTAACCCAAACCATGATTCTTTCCTAACCCTAACCAAGTGGTTTTTGTGCCTAAACCTAACCAGACATTAACCACAGCATTGTCACACCATAAAACAACAGCTCTTCAACCAATAACCATTTAATGCAGCATTAACTGACACGTGAACAGCTTAAAATGTGATCAACATTGAAACGTAGAGATTGAAACGCTGAGATTCAGCGTATCTGTGGTTTGCAGAATTGTACAATGCCAATGTTTTATTCTGGCGATTGGGTTGAGTGTAACGCTATGAATGTCTTTGAGGAGAGACTGTCCAAAAGTGTCCATTTCAACAATTAATAGTGTCCTGCCTCTCTCGATGATGATTAGCTCTTCGCGATGTCTTCGAGTGTGGTCATTTGGTACAACTAGAAACACTTCCGCCTTTAGACATTGTTGGACAACACTTCATGATAACTAGTTTGTTTTAAGCACACCCAGGCTTTAAATCTAGAAGATATCAGAAAGCAGGGAAGAATACAATTTCCTACAGTCAAAGACATCTCTTAATGGCTCTTTTTATTTCACCAACAGTCCAAAACCTAAAAGATATTTTCCATTTTGATTTTGAAATTTGAGAAGCTTGAAGCAGAAAATATATACAATTCTGTTTCTGACAGTTTACTTAAATAATAAATTGATCATGATTTATACTATACTAATCATTTCAGCACTACTAAAAGTTGAATCACCTTTATGTTATATTCAGCATGAGAGCTTAGACAAGTCAATGTTAATTTACATGAAAATAAAAATAATTCAAATATTATTTTCCCACCTTATGTTTGAAAGAAAAGGTACAAAAATACATTTTTTTCTTTAGCTAAGATGAGTGGTGAGTATGACTAATTCGACAACCTTCTGCCCGTGTAGCAGGAAGACAAACCTCAACAGACAATAGCTATAAATCTTGCATCTTTCCTGTGAGAACGACTGAAGCTGGAGTTTCTAAATATTGCATGATTGTTCTCCTAGTGAGCACGGTGTGATTACAGGTGTCTATCACGACAAAAAAAAAAAATGGGTTGATGTTGAAAGAGTCTTTGTTTCAGTTGTAGACAGCAGACTGAGTCATATTCGAACCTGTTTACATGTCTGCCTGCCTGTTTCCTGATAATGTGGGTCAGAGAAAACCCATCAAGGCAGAGAGAAAATAGTCTCCTTTATTCCACATGTGGCTGTCAGTCTGCCTGCCTATCAGTCTCTGTGCTCTTTTTTGCTATCACAGCCTGTAACACTTCTTATTAGCACCAGGCCGTAGCTATCCAGCTATATTTTGTTTGCAGCTTTAGAAACCGTGTTGGTTCCCCTGTAGCATGTCTGATGGGAGCCGAACACTCTGTTCTTTGTTTAGAGCCTGTGCTATGAATTATAGATACAGGAAGCTGCTCCAATATGTCACTTTCTTAGGCTTGGCAGAACACACACACACACTTGAGAATGCTAGACACAATGCAGACACACATGCATATAGAGAGACATACCTTCTGATGTAAACGTATATAAATTGAACCAAAGTTATGAACACGGATGCAGACAAAGTGGAAAACACAGAAACGCACAGTAGACGCACTCACATCAGGTGGCATCCTGGGAAACAGTTCTTTTCTATTCCGAAGGCTTTTTCAGAGTCACCCACAGCGTTCCAAATACATACACGGCTGGAAACCTACTCTGGCTTTTGTTGCCTTTACTGCTGTTGTCAGATGTCACACACACACACACACGCATAAACAGACACACACACACACACGCATGCAAGTGCAGGCTGACTCTCATCTCGGTAGTACGAGCACAGGCACACTTTCAATATAATAATCATATTGTCACTTCAGCCTATAGGGATAAGCATGCGCTATCTTGCTTTGTACTTGTGTTTTTGGGCTTTTTTTTTTTAATCTAAGAAAATTCAAACACATTCTCAGCAGTAAGCTTTCACACACATTTTCACAAACTGGGATAAGGCCCACGGTATGTTTTGGTGTCTGCTGAGATGTTAATTGATCACTGTTCATTCTGTTTCTCCTGCTGCACACGTCTTGTCTTGTGTGTCTACCTGTGTGTGTGTGTGTGTGTGTGTAAGTTGCTGAAAATAAAGCAGTGCATGTTGATCCTAAAAGAGAAAATCCACATTCAAACAACTTGGGTCTTATTTTTGTAATTGGCCCATCATTTCTATGATGAATAACACTGAGATGTGGGGACACATCAGCGTTGTTAAAAAGAAGTCAGATGGGGGTTAAGAACAAGAGTCTGGTTTTAAATAATCCCTCAGATTAGGTGAAGGTATTTGAAAGAGAAAACAAAGGTGAACTGTAAAATGATGACTCAAAATGTCTATTGTAGACAGCCTTAAAGCTTTACAGAATGACGTCTGTGTTCCACTTTGACCTACAGCATTTGCTGTGGCTGTGTGCGCACATTTTCCTTTATAATAAGGGATTATTACCCATATTTCACCCTTGTTTTACCTCCAATAAAGTATTTTAGATAATCTTGCTTAACTGCCTGTCAACCACCTGTTTGATCGTCTGACCACTTGTGTTTTTTTGCCCCATTTGGCTTATTTATAGAAATGTCTTTCCAGATTACAACGATTGCATCGGTGAGTACAATGTTATCGTACCTGATAGAAATAGTTAGAACTACAAAAACAAGACCCAACTTGTAACAAAGTGGAAATCTCCCCGAAGGAGAGTCTCCACTCAGTTTATTTCTGTATGTTACACCTCTGGTCAAACACAGTCTAGTCTATATCTCAGAACCTGAGGAACACACTCCCCCAAAGCCTGAACTCTGTGAACTCAAACTGAACTCCATGATGTCACCTGGTGTCAAATCTGGAGTCTCTCCAAAGACAATAATTTGGAAGTGATGATAAATGTGTCTGGAAAAGTACCCAGGGGCATTTTCTGGGAATATGGGATACATGTTTTGGTTGAGATCTGCCAAAACCACTTGCTATGAAACCTCAAACAGAGCAGCTATGAGTCCATAATAGGAAGCTCACTCCTAAGAGCAACTCTGGGCCACCACAGCTCAAGTCTAACTCTTCTTAATTTCTCTTCATAATTTGGCATCTGGCTGTTGTGCATGATCACAAATATTTATTGGAGCGTGGTAGAGCAAAGGAATAACAGATAAATTCTTAAATTTAATGATGTTCTTTTTAATGTCTGTACAAATTGAGTAATGGTATGTGTTGCTTACTGTGGCAGCAGTAATATTCTAAGGCCATTAGCCGGCCGTGATCTGCTGCTGCACTGCGACTGTTCTCTAAATGATATAGGAGGAGCGCTGGGAGAACGGAGGAGTAAGCACTTTTGTTATCATCTCCTTGTCAGATCTTCACAACCACAGCCCTCTATTACACTGCTAATAATAGAGGCAGGCTTTATCGCTTCGATCACTATCACAGCAGGAAGGAGAAGGAGAATGAAAGAGAGGCTGCTGTGCAATATTGACAAAACTCATATTGTGATTCTTTATACCAGAGTATTGTAAAGAAGAAAGGGAAACAGGCAGGCAGGCAGGAAAAGATGTTGTTGTTGAAAGTCCAAAAGCAAGTTGTTATGAATGTTTGATTGGCACCCTAAAGTGGAAACATAGCCTGGGATAAAAGCGAGTGTGCGTCTTCAGTGTGTGTGTGCGCACAGGCTTTGTAGTGTGTAGATGAATATGTGTGGGTGTAGATAGGTGGAGCCAGGTTCTCGTTTGAGCTGTATCCAGTAGTGCCAGTCAGGTACAGATGGAGTTTCATCAAACAAGAAAAAAATGAGTTCAAATTGGAGGAGATAGCTTTGGTGCATCATACCCCCCTTATCAAAGCCAGACTCAATCCCTCGTGCTATCTGGTGTAGCCTTGATGGCAAGGTATGGCGGGTATAGGCGAAGAATAGCCGGGCGGCGATGACGAAATGTGTTTGGTCAAAACAAAGCTCAGGGGATGAGGGATGGCTGCAGGTCCATGCATGGAAGTGAGGAAAGGCTCCTTGTTTGTTGTGGTTTCTCCAGACTTTAGCTGACATCTTGATGTGAACAGGAGGCTGTTTGTTTAGCTACATGAGGAGCTCTTGAAGTTTGGCCTATTTGTGGAGCTGGAAAAGTCATTTTGAGGCAACTGAGAGCTCAGTTACATTTTTTTTTTGTTTTGTTTTAGGCTTTGTGTCAAACGCTTGCGTGATTTTAAATTTAACATTTAAGCCTCCAAGTCCATTATGTATTTGACATTTATTTTCTTGTGCAACAAAGTTAAACAAGAATTTATGAGCCTATTTTTAATAGCTAGGATTATGCAGTGCATGTTTCCTTACAACTTTGATCACAAGCATGAGCCTTTTTCTCTATTGTTTGGAGCAAAAAAAAACTCCCACAGAACTCATATCAGTGTTTGTACTTCTGCACTGTCAGAACAGTTCTGCAGTGTCTTGTGCAGAGGCAAGATATAAAAGCTTTGAACACACATACGCGCGCACATATAAAATCTGTCCGTCTCTCTCGTACTTTCTGAAACACGCGCAAACACACACTGTCCATCTCACTTTTCCTCTCTCAAACACACACATCCAAAAATACACACACACTGACACACTGATACAGCCCTCTTTGGTCATATATTCTCTTTGCTGTGTCAGGGTGTACTGGCTGACTTGCTTCTCTTTGAATGCATACTTTGTATGTGTGTACATGCACGCGTGTGTGTGTGTGTGTGTGTGTGCAGAGGAAGCATGGGCATACATGAGTACCTAGAGTGTTCCTCTACAGAATGAGTCTATGTTCGTACATGTCTAGATTCTTGCTTGTATATTTTTGAGTAAGTATTTCAGAAAGTTTTCTTTTCAGTTATAAATAATAAAGAGAGCTGAATCTAAAAGTGAAAACAGTTCAACTGACAGTCACATCTTTGATGGTTTGGTCTTTTAAACACTGAAAACCAATTAGGTGGGTCAGGGGCCTGGGGAGCATGACAGAAAAGAACCCAGTGCCGCTGTTCTCTTATCAGCAGCTTCAATCAATACTGGTGGACAGCTATCACACACTTTCTTTCTCAAACACACGCACATGAAAGAGGTTTATGCACACATTCAGGAACTGCGACGACATCGAACAGTTTAGTTTTCTGGGTGACTCTGTCGCTACGTCTCCATTCAGCTGTCAGGCGAGGTATAAGCGAGCTTTTGAAATGTAACAAAGTGAAATGCAAATTAGGTTTCAATCAGCTGGGTTGAGTTAAGTAAGTAAATGTCCCAATGGTGAATGGCGTGGCAGTATAAGAAAATATATTTGAAAAAAAATCAAGAAAGACATTTAAGAATGGTTTGATATTGTGTTTTTGTTTTGTCTGCTACTGAAAACAAAGAAATATATTTATTCAGCATTCAAATACACAGTTGATTGGCTATGCATTCATCATGGGTATCCAGTACAACAGCCAACCCGGTATCACATCAAAATGTGTAATACACCTGCCAGTCCACCATGTCAGTGTCACGTTTTGCCTCACCTAAAAGCACACATGTCTATGTTAGGAGTGTTTTCTAATATGGCGCCCCTATTGGCAGTAATTGGCAGGACAACATAATTTGTCTGTGTTTTCCAAAACTGTTACAAATCACTGTTAAAATATAATAATAAAAAATGTTGTATGGTGTGACTTGGTTAGGGAAAGATCATGGTTTGGGTTAAAATGATCACTTGAAACGTGGTGTGGGTTAAACTTACTTCTTTAAAATTACGCAACCTTCATCATCACGGCAACAGTAAACACCACGAAAATCAAAGTTACATTTTTTTAAAAGCTGTCCCGATTCACAACACAACAACAAAAAACAGGAAGCGAACACCTGTGAACTCCTGCAGCTAAGTCCACTTTTTACAATCCATCTATCTTTCTATCTATCTAGCTATCCACCCAACCTGCCTCCTCTTAATATGGTAATTTGTCACCTCATATAGATGTCATCTGAACTGCGTCACTTCTCTGGGTCATAATTACTACGGCTGCTAGACGGAGTTGTTGGAATGAGTATACGTGTGTGTACTTTGCACACCAAGGCGAGGCAAAACGTGACTGACGTGGTATCCTCTAGTGGATCGGTGGGTTTATTACGCACTTTGGCTTGATGTTGGGCTGCAACAGCACAGCCAACATTTCCTTGAAGTAGTAAGATATTGATGTTTTTGGGCTGCCCTTTGTAGCAACATTTCAGAATATCGAAAGCTTATTTCAGCTTCTTTGCAGTGACACTGAACTACTTTTCAGGCCTTTCATTCATGTTACACCATTATGGTCTCTATCTGTACATAATGTATCAGTAATAACATTCACTTATCTATTGATGCATTATGATTTGTATGAAAATACTCAAGTGAGGCTCATTGTGTGCCTGAATGCACCCATTACTGCTCTTTCAAAGTGCCACAGAAAGTGACGGTGACAATGAATATGGAACAAAAGACACCTGAGTAGATTCACTGAGAATTCATCCTCACATTTACATAGTTGATGTGTGATCAGCTAAGACTGATCTACAAACTCGTCTTTAATCTTTGCTAAGCGGCTGAGATATCAGTGGCCTTTTTTACTTTATTCTTGAGCTCTTGAACTATTATAATGTGCTACTATATCTAAATAGGGCAAATGTTACTGACGTCCACTGAAGATAGTCGTCTGCCTGGAGCATTTACTACTCTCAACCATAGGCGCCGATTCTGTGGGTGTGGGGAATTGTCAGCATCCACAGGGAAATGTGTCGACGTCAGGAGATAGGGCTTAGCAGAGGAAAGGCAAAGCAGAGTTTTAACTGTGAGCTAAACTGTGTTCAGTCTGATATTAAACTTTCTCGGTGTCCTGACAGCCCCTTTTAGGTTTTGATCACTCAGTTCTTTCTTACGGTGCTTTGATATAAAAGTGTGTCAGCTCGAATCACCTTGTGAACCACTACTCTCTGACCTGAATGGCTCTAACTCACGCATATTAACGTTCAAACTGAGTGTAACACATCTAGTCCATTAGACCTTTTAAAAAAACAGAAGATTATAGTACAAGGTAGAGTTCCCCTGTGGCACCAAAAACCTCCAGGGCTGCAACTGAGCACCTGCCTGCACAGGTGGCTGAGGATACCCTATCTGTCTTTATACCAGTCACTCACGATACAGTTTTATTTAAATGTAATTATCACAGGCATTGTAGCTGATAAATGACAATTATGAACACGGTTGTTGAAATCTTGATGTTAACCTGCACTATGTGAACTTCTGTCATGTAAGTCGCCTTCGGAGTGAACAGGGTGAAAGCCCACTAGGTTGCGTGATAAGGCCAGGCTTTCCAGACAAAGCCGTCCAACCAGCTACGCTCTGAGCTGCTGAGATAGCAGTGGCCTTTTTCCTCTTAGCTCAAGCTGTGTCAGTTCGACCATTCAGCCAGCCAAATGTGCCAACCTCATCAAGGTGCTCAGCTCTGCCCTTTTCAATAATTCATCCCCAAATTTGCAGGGAGGAGTCAAGGTTTGTCTAACAGCTTGCCATACAGGGGAATGTTTCCTCTAATTGGAGTGACATACAGTCCCTATTGGTCAGCACTAAATGTCATTAGAGTAGCGGCCAAATACCATGTGCTGTTTGAGGCTAAGTCACAGCCGCTACGTTGGAAGCGGCAGTGTGAAATGTGGCTGACCTGATAGGGATGAATAAGTGCAACACTGGCGTACACTCACTGCCAGGCACACTTTATAAACATGAGCCATTCACTCATGCACATTCATACAAATACAGTAAAAGCCTGTGAGCTCGCATATTTCTAAATGTTCTCTCTTTCTTCTTTTCTGCCCCCTCTTTCTCTCTTTTTGTCACACATTCCTTGTGTGAGTTGCTCTATTTTCATGCACACAGTCAGTCACACACACACACACACACACACACACACACACACAAAACCACACAAATTCAAATGAACTGAGGCAGTTTGAGCCCTTCGCTGCCTTCTTCATCCCCAGCTCTAACTAATGCAACACTTTAATAGCCACTGTTATTCTCTTGGAGCTAATTAGAGATTATAGAACACACACACACATAGACATGCACGTAATGCACACACATACATACATGCAAACTACACCCATAGCGCCGTGGAGAGGTATAATTACAAAGTCTAATTCCTGTATTGTTTTACATTATTTATGAAGTAGTGTTGGTGGTGTCACACTGACCTTCCACTAATGGTGCTACGCACAAGCACACGCATACATGCACTCACATGGACTCTCATGTTGTACAAGTATCATGTGCGCACTCACACACACACACACACACACACACACACACACACACACACACACACACAGAGCTGTAGCCCAATAATTCCCTCTGGTGAATTGAATATCTTCCACATTTTAAACCAACTTTAAAAACCTTCCAAGTTGCTCCCAGCTGTGACTTGGTAGTGGTTCAACAGCTTGAAGGTTGCATTCATTTTCAGTTTGAATAATGTGTTGTTGAGAGCCAAATAAAATTGACACTGTTGTATTAAAGACAACCAACTTATTGTTTTAAGAAGGGCGGTATCTGTTGGCACCACTTTTGAACATTGGCATTGTGTGTTTGATGTGACTGGTGAAAGACTACTTTAAGTCCCAGTGTAGCTTTCAGCTTTATATTTGATATAGTAATACCAGTGTAGGTAGATTCAATACAAATGGCTCTAGCTTGGCTTGTTCAAATGATTGCCATTGGCAGAGATTATGTACTGCAGTATGACATTTTGTCTTAAATCTGTGATATTCTCCTACACAAACATTTTTGTTCGTACCATTTGTCACTATGCAATAGCACAGAGGGAACAATGCTGAAGATGACAGCTTGTCAGATAGGCCAGAACATGCCAGTGGTGGTGGGTGTAGAGGAATAATCCACATTGTTCTAAGTCTAGTACAAGTGTCAGAACCCACTTGTTTATGTAGGCGTCCTCTGCCTCGATGTTTCAGAGGCTTTGGCCCCTTCATACACATAAGTATGTGTGCACACACCAAAGCAGAAACACACATACTGATGTGCACGCTTTTCTCAAACATGCATACAAACACACAGTTGCTGCAGGTATGATATCAGGGGTTTTGCAAATAGCATCACATAAACATCCAGAATGACTTTTTTAAGTAAATGTATCCTGCAGGTGATTTCCATCCCATCCTGTTGTGTATGTCAGGACAGCTGGACTATACTCAGTGTTAAACAGCTGGTATTTGACTTTGCCCACAGCTGTGAGAGAAAATCCACAAAAAAACAAAGGTTAACAGAGGTAAATGTCACATGCTCCAACTCACCAAGCAAATATTTTATCTCATTGTCCTTACAGAGCATATTTTTTCCATTTTTTTGTTAGAGAAGTAATCTCAAAGATATAACGTCTCTGGTATTTCATATTGCCGTTTGAACATGATCTGTAAGCTGTAAAATAAGCCTGTAGAGAAGATTCAAGAGCTTTTTGATCACGGAGGATGGGTAAAGGGCAAAAATAATACAAATAGAGGAAGAAGAGCATGAAAAGACTTGCAAAAATGTAGAAAAAACAAACCCCACAAAAATCTTCAGTGTCTATGTTCTTTTTAACAATATTTGTTGAACTGATCTTGTTCTCCCTGCATTTGCATTTTCCTTTCACACCAAAAAATTGGATTTTGGGAATATCTGATGTTGCCCTTGACTAAGAATCTGAATTTGGTCACCGGGTGCTGCGCTGTGAGTGCCTGCTGTTTCTAATTAGTAAGGGTGGGTCAAATGAAGAGGGTGAATTTCCCTAAGGGGAAGTGTAACATATCTAACATTACATAAAGTCTCATGGAGTCTCTAATTATTTCACACATATTATAAATGCGAACTAAAATGAAAGTCTCTCTATATTAAGAGATGTTGGTGACAAACTCTCTCAGCCAGTGAATTCTGTAAGTAAGATATAGATAGATTATCGTGGCTGATCTTTCTGGCAAGAGCGTACATTTATAGATGCCTTCTGCTAACCAAAGCTCATTTAGATGTAGTAATTTTAATATGCAGAGATGTGTTTCTCCGTCATGCAACAGCACACCCACCTCTCCCACCTTCCAACTCACACACCCTCTACATACAAACAAATGCAAACAAACCCACTCATATGTGGTATTGCATATAGAGAAGAGATATTCTATATCTTAAAGAGCATAATAAGTTATTTCAGTGTGTGTGCATGTGATTCCTGGGTCACTGATGAACACAATGCAAGTTCTTCAGGTTACTAGTTTGTTAATCACACCTGCAGAGCCTGAGAGAACAATGGACAAAGAGCTAAACAGCTTGCATGTCTTTTCATGTCATCTCTCTCTCTCGCTCGATGAGTCTCTCCATCTCTCAGTGTTGTTCCTGTCACAGATGTTACGTAAAGTTGATTTGCAGGAATGTTTTTCAACATAGTTTTTTGGCTGATGACACGATGACATGCATGACATGCATAATCTGGGTAACCGCAATAAAACAATGAACACAGTGTTAATTTATCAATGAGTATTTTTGTCTAACATAATCATGACAGTTGGCTGAGGAATGGCGAGAACGAAGTATGGGAAACAAATAGCTGATTCATGGTTCTGAACCAGTTTTTGATAGATAGTATTGGTTTCGCAACAGAGATAAACAAAGGCCAGAAAGGTTTGTTTTGTTTTTTAAGAGAGCATAGCAGTAATCCAACCTCCACGCTATCATCATTTATTCCTTAAAATCACTTTGGCTATAATGCACTTCATATGCAATGCCTTTCACTGACTGGATAGGATTTAGATGTGTTCAGCATCTTATTTGAATAAGCTGTCAGCTTGTTGTAAGCCTCACCCAGTCTCTATTTACTGGTCTGGTTCCCCTTGACAGTTTTCATAAAGCATTTTACAATTATGTCCATTAAGCACAATTTTTCTTTCTGCTGAAGCCCTGTAGGAATACGACTCTAGTCTAAACCAGACTTTTGTTTGGGGTTGATAAACCTGTGTGTGCGTGTGCATTTATTTCCGTGTGTATCTGTGTGTATGTGCTTGCTTGAGTATGCATGTCAGCCTCATTGTGACTGCCACAGGGCTGATAGCAGAGAGTGGGGTTGACAGTAGCTTCTCCTCAGCCTCGCCCGTAGACCTGGGAAGCCTCGATAAGACACCCAGGCTCTGAAGCCTCTAAAAAGACACATCGGTGTGGAGAGCAGAATAAAAAGATAGAGGAGGAGGAGGAGGAGGAAGAAGAAGAAGAATAAGGGAGGAAGGTGGGGTAGGGATAGTGAGGATGTAAAAAAAAAAAAACCCTCCTTTTGCTTCCGACGAGGCAGTTTTCTCTCTCTGCCATTACGTCAAAAATCCCCAAAATCCTTTTAGTCACAGCAGGGATGGGAGAAACCCTCAAAGGAAGACAGTTACCCACATACACACATGCATAGGCACCTTTTTTAAGGGTTTATCTTTGCCACCAATGGTTTGAAACTTAGTTAATTCTATCTGAAAGGCATGTTTTAGTCTTGCCAGTGGCTGTGTTGCACTTGCAGTTTTAAAACTCACAAAGATATCTGGAATATCCCAAATAAGATGTCTGTAGCATTAGATGAGGTTCATATACCTGTAACATTGGATATAGTTTATATTATCCCAGGCGCCTCTGAGAGTTTTAAAGTTAGGTGGTACTTAACCATATCCCGGTGAAGTTTAAGTTGGAATTGCAGTTTCAATGAGGCACTCAAGTCGACAGAAGCCATTTTTGAGGGAGACAGCACACAACCTTTACTTGAAACATCGGAAAACCTTTCACAGACCTTTTCCAAAGTTTGCAAGATGATGAGCTTCCTTTAGCAGAAAGCATATTTGACCTAAGATAGCGTGGCTGAAAAACAGCTCTAGCGTTTCAGGAGGCTTGGCAGAGGCTATGCATCTACTGTCTCTTGCATCTGAGAGGTTATCACGACTTGAGTGTGGAGATAGGAGGGATTAAAGGTGCTGGTGGTGATTTGTGCTTGCCTGTTGGTGTGTGTTGTATGTGCACGTGCGTGTGTGAGCGCCCGGGAGTGTGTAGTATTTGTGTAATTTTTTTATGGATGTGGATGGAGCATGAGACGGATAGACCAATAGTGGTGTGTTTATATATCCGTGCATGAGCTTGTGCATGCTTTCAGGTTAGAAAAACACGGGTTGATGGATGGATGGAGGAGTCAGGGCAGAAGGAGAGGTAGTAAAGGGGTTGACAATGAAGACGAGAGACACTGGGTTTGTTTTGATTTGGTCGTGAAAGACTAAAGGATAGCTGTGGAATCTGGATGACACCTGAAGCTTCTTTTTCACCGTTTTTTCCTTCTTTTTCTTTTTTTTTGCGACTTCGTTTACTTTTTCACACTTCAAGGAAGAAGTACAATCAAAGCTTTCATATCTTTTTTTTTTCTCTCTGTGAGATGTTGAAAGAGAGAACAAGAATCTAGGCTACTGCATTGGGATGTGTTAGGTCTGTGATGTTTTTTTTTGCGAGGATGGATTTTATTTCAGGAATGCATTGCTTTATAGCATCCACATATTGTGTGTATTGCTATGAGAAAAATGTGACATGTTTCTAATTCGAGTTGGTCAGAATGATGAAAATTATGTTTACTCTACTTACACTAGGGCTGGGTGAAATTGTTGAAATAATCTCAGTATTAATAAGTATCATTTCCCAATACAGTTTATGGCAAATGGTTAGCAAAAGCAGATAAATAATCAAATTAATGATCCACTGTTATTTTCACACATTTAAAAAAAACTGAAATAACTCATTCCTTTACTTTTAAATGAAGTATGCCCAAAGTTATTAATTTGTAATGTGAAACAATAACATATGATGCTTCTATAATTATATGATATATAATTCAGGAGTTTTCAATCTAGCTGAAAGTCAATAAACTATAATGTTTAATTATTTCCCGGCAATAACTTACACTGCCATTAAATTGTTAAACTCGATTGTATTAAATTACATCCATAGAATTATACGTTTAGTCAGTATGACAGACTAAGAATAACTTGTACCACTTTGATGTATGTACGTTAAGTATGAAGCCAGAGCAAGGTGGTGATTAGCTTAACTTAGCATAAACACTGGAAGCAGGGAGCAAACAGCTAGCCTGGCTCTGTTCAAAGTTAAAGATATACCTACCAGCACCTCTAAAACTCACTAACTTACACAGTATATCTTGTTTGTTTAATACCTACACAAACAGAGAAGTAAAATCAACAATTCCTGCTTTTATGGGGAGTAAATCCCTTTAAAACCACTAGAACCAAAGCGTATTCCCCAAAATGTCAAACTATTCCTTTAATGTTACACATCAAGTTAGATAAGGACATTACAAGTCAGTGTGATTTCTTGCTTTCACCTCAATTTACAGTTCTATGGCCGACTCTGACACCTAAGATATACCGCCGGGTAAGAGGTGATTGTTTCACATGTGACTGAACCTCATAGCACAGGTTGAGCTCATTATGCTGTAATTCAGTGCTCTCCCTGCCAGCAATGGTCCTGCCTGTATGGCTCATTTATTATTCATCTGTAGCCATACTGACATCCTATACAGGTGTTTTAGGGAGAGGAGAGCAGCACTGTGTAAGATTATAGTTCATTCATCCATTCGAGTGTGAATAGAAAACGTTACACGTTATAGTAAAAGGCATATTATAAATTTTACTATAGTTACTACAGTCTTCTAGTGTGTCCCAGCTGGTAAATTTACAACATTTTAACAAATTATTCAAAATACCAAAGGACAAGACTGTGAGGCATGTTCATTTTGTTTTAAATACCAAAATCGAAATTCAAAGAATAGATGAAAATTGGATGGAGGAAAAAAAATGCAAATTAGGAGCTTCTGAAGGGAAATTATTCTATTTTAAAATGACATTTGCAGTGGACAAATTTTGGTAATTTCACTGTTCATTGCATTTTTTTTCTCTTTATTCTTTACTTTCTATCACTCTTTACTTTAAATTACTGGAAGCGTTATGTTATAAAAATGGATGCTTTTTTAATAGTCATTGAAAATTATAAAGTTCCTTAAGCTGGTTATAAACCCCACTTAGAGAGGAAACTTGATAGTGACAAGACGTGTTGGAGTATTTCAACGTTCAGCAAGGAGAGGGAAATGTTGAGGGGCTCTAGCACACAGATTTAAAGGATAAGGCTGGCGATTTTCTATATTTCTTTTATGCAACAACAAATCTCATTTGCAGAGCCAAACCAACAATTAACTGATCCTACTTACAAGTATTGCATGTGTATCCAAAGCCTGATATATCGTATTCCTCTATGCTGTAGACCTCCGTTGTTGTCCAAAAACTACTAAAAACATGTCAATGAGCCACACTGCTACACTGGGTGACATGTTCATTTGCCACGAAGGTTACAGATATGGTAGTTTGTTTGGAAACGTCTCCAAAGACTAATAACAGTGATCACATTTTCAGTCTCCAGAGAGTAGTTCTGTGTAAGACAGATGCCACTCCGTAATGCGTAGGAACATGGTTCAGTTTAAAGAGCTTCACTAGCTTGTTGTGTTACATGTCACAACCTCTTGACTTTATACTACATTATTCATTTTGTTCAGGTTGTGTTATGCAGGTTGTGTTCCTGATTGCTGTTATCAGTCTTTGGAGCTTTTTATTTTCTTTTGGAGCTATTGCGGCCATGTGGCATGCGCAGTAACCATTCGGCTACCTAGTCGCTCCTCTGGAGCCGTTTCTACACAAACTAACATGACCGTAATCTTCATGGTGAAGGAACATGTCACAACAGTGCAATGGTGTGGCTCACTGCCATGTTTATAATAGTTTTTGGACTATTATGGAGGTCCAGGACCGTAGAATAATAAGATATCGCAGGCTTAGGATGCACATATAATATATGTAAATATGGTAGATCAATTCAATGTTGGTTTGGCTCTGCACATGATATTTGTTGACAGTAAGAAAGATATAGAAAATCACCAGCCATATCCTTTAAGTGCAATATTGTGTGTGCTGTGTGACCACCAACATCAGTCCAGTATAGCTTCAAACATAACCTTTTTTGCTGAAGTTGAACCCTTCCTCTTAGTTTAGGTTGTAGTAAAACCTACTGTATGTCAAAAGATATATTCTTATAAGCAAAGTGAAATTGTCCAATGTAAAATGACTCTCCTGTGAGGTTAATGTGGCTTCAGTTAGCTTGAGTTCAGAGGTTTGACACATATTCTTTTCTTTATAGAATGAAGCACAGCTCATTAGCCTAGAGCACATTGTTCAGTCTGAGTGCCTTCTGGCCAAAGTCAGCTCAGACTGTGTAGGTAATAATAACCCTGCCAACCTTTAGATAATCAGCTTCTCCCCCAAGAGTCCAGGAAAGAAAAAGACAAGGTGTCAGTGGCATATAGTTAGACAGAGGGAAAAAAAAGGACAATGTATAATATGACTGGGTTGGGGACAATATGATTTGATAACAGCAGGGGGCACAGAAGAAAGAAAGGAAGTTAATGTATAAATGCCTGGTGGTTTTCTTTTGTTTGTCAGATTTCAGTGGTGAGTTGCTTCGCTAATTAGATCTAAGCAAAGGTCAAAATAGTTACATTTCTTGTTCTAGTCTGCATTAGGATCATTCAGGCTACAGGTCTAAGTAGATTGGAGAGGATGCTGGCCAAGTTCAAATTTTCTTTTTTGTTAATGGGGGAGAGTGTGGTGGCCAGTAAAGGTTAAAATATATTCCTTTGTTTCAGAAGTAATAAGGAGACAGAAATGTGTAGAAGTCACTAGACAAAGTTGGGGGTTAGAAAAGTTCAGATCTTCCTTATAAAAATGTGCTATTGTAGGTAGCTTTCATAATTAAGAGACTTACTTTAAGGTAAGTTTTGTTTTTTCCAGTGAGAATCAGGATATTTCTGCCTTCTTATGACAAGTAGTTTCACTAATTAGGCCCAAAAATCTGAAGGTTAAAAACACTTCAGTGGAATCTATGACTTAAAGATTAAGACATGAGGAGATGAAGGGCAGGCTAATAGCACAGGAATTCCTGTTGCACACAATGTCCACACACTTCTGGAGAATTAGTTTGAGATTCCCTAATCGCAGATCTCTTGGCAGCTTTGTTTGACCACTTTAGTCTTTAAAAAAAAACCTCATTCACTGTTTCAAACGCTAATTAATCTTTTCTGCAAAACTTGCTTTTCTTAAATTTTGACATTAGAATCAAAATGGACAGGGAGGATCTACAGCTACTGTACTACGTTTGTACATGTTTTCCAAGTAAAATGAACATCAAATCACCTTCTAAGTGCATTTCCTAGTATAGTTTAAGGAACTTATTAAAATAAACTTTTGGATTAATGATAAATGACATGCCCTGCCAGTGGGGTGACTTTAGAAACCAGCTCATTGTTCTCCACTGTCCTGCTGGGTCTCTCTCCCCTTCAGCATCAGGCTAATTAGGAGGAGGGAAATCTGGCTTTGCTGATGCGGGTGGTACAGGGACTTATGGTATTAGAAAAAAGAACCAATACAGGCCAGTCTCATACTCTTCTAACTGATATAATGAAGCCCAGTCTGGCCTCTTTTTGAGAAACAGGGGGCGGTGGGAATGTAGAAGAGGGACAGTGGTGGTGAAAACAAAGAAAATAAAAGAAAGATTGACAGAGAATGAAAGAAATATGGGAACAGAGAGAGATGTACATCTGTCTTTCACATTCATGGTCAGAGACATTCAGGATGCCTTAATAGCAAATTTTATACCGTACATCGATTTTTATCTTTCCCCAAATTGAGTCCATCTTTTCCCCACCACTTATCTCTAACTCTGGTCTTTGCCTGCCTTTCAGACTGTGAAATGGAGAATGGTAATTTCCCCTGCTTCTCTCTGTATGTTAATGAAGCGCTAATCTGTTCCTGAGCGAGTGCCTTAATGAGGGCGACGTGCCCCTCGCTCTGTTGGCTAGCTCCTGTTAAGCTACCATTATGGAAATAGCTTGGTATCGTACGTCGTCCTGGGACTGGACTGAAATGTATGCCTTATTTCCACTTTTAAAGCTTTCTTCTCCCTCCTTAACAAGGCTGGGTGTTCCTCTGAGGGAGCGAGCAGTAGATAAACAAACATGGTAATGACGAGCACGGGGAGAGACTTCACACACTTTGAGGTCTGGTCGTTTTCAGATGCTGGATGTTGGTTGGGCTAAATAGGCCACACAGGACAGATTGTTGGAGCTAGTGAGCACAGTATGAGCCAAAAATCAAACCCCTTCTTGCTCAGATATAAATCCAAGTCAGTTGCTTTATTATTAATCAGATTTATTGTGATTATGTTGTAGGTTGTTTGTCAGGTGCTGCTTTATACAGTATTTCTCCTAGTCTGACCGAGTTAAATATGTATGCTGAGAAATTGAATTAACAGGGATTATTGGCATTATTTTCCGCAAAATTAGTGCATGCCATTGATCATGTCACATCCTCCTATCCATAATGCCTGCTGATCACTGTAATACTTGGCTTTATTTAGAGAAACACCCTAACCAGATTAAAAGTAGGAACAGATGCTGCTTGGAGCTGAACACGTTTCAAAGACTCATATCAAAGGATATTATAGCTTTATTCATTTTGCATGTATCTAGGCCAGCCCAGCCCCTGCCACTCCCACAGACCACATATGAAGGGTGGTGTGGTGGGTGACTATGAAATGGATTAACGTCTCTCGCTTGCTTCACTTTTGAAATGAAATTGCTCATCTTTAGGCTTCCCTCTTTGTCCCCTTCTCTCAATTTGTTCTCCCATATTTTCCTTCCTTTCCCCATTGTCTACTTACTGTGCTGATGCTCAGCTTTTGCCAATAGTTTAAGCACCACAGTAATAAAACAGCATGAAGGAGGAAAATACACTGGTATGGGCTTAAAAGGTGCCAATTTTTTTGGAAGAAACAAGTGAGAGGGAAGTTAAAATGTGAAGTAAAAGTGGGAGGTTTAGAGGAAGGTAGGATAGTGTATCATTTTTTTTCCCCCTGCAATCTGCAGCTCACATTACACAAATTCACTACAGGGGTTGAAACCTCAGGATTCCTCTCAAGATGATGAAAAGATGTCTGAGCCTTGTCTCTGATGAGTCTTTAAGGGTGTGCTTGGATTTAAAGACTCTCTGGAGGCTTTTGTTACAAGTTTTTAAGTTCATACATCAATGAATAGTCATGAACCGCACCAGTTTGTCAGATTAAGATTGTCAAGCTGAGGTGGTTGGGGGACTGGTTTGATGTAGGCAAAGCTTAAATGGCTTGCACCAGTTCTTTCCTGTACCCCATATGGAGAGGTTTAATCAGAAATCTAAAAAGACTCCTGCATGTATTTTTCTTTTTATTATGAGTAGTTATCAGTTATGCATCATGCACTGCGCTTCAAAAGGTGAATTTTGCTGAAGTATATTGTATGTGTCAGGCACAGGATTCAAATGTTCTGCAATGGAAAGCGCAGAATATATGTATTATATATATACAGTGGTTTGGGACGTTTTTGATGTCAAACATCAATAAGTATCTGAGTCCTCTAAAAGATGAAGAAAGTGCCCCACATTCACTTATTAAAAATTTACAAACTGTTTTGTACATGGCATGGTGTGTGACAGTCTCGTCTCGCTGCCTTTGGCTCAGCTTTGGGCGATGCTGTTTGGATCTGTTGTAGAACCTGGCTGATACATAAAGTTGGATCTAAGAACAGTTATTTGTAGAGACCAATGACCAAATAAAAATATGCCAAAATAAACTAACAAACTATACTTTTTGAAAACAGACTGTGTGTTTTTTTTTTTGTATAAATTTGTGATCTTCTGTCATTTTTATACTGTTATGATGTCAGATGTCTATATTAAACACAGTCAAAGCAGAACACATGTAGAAATGCTCCCTGCAAGTAAAAAGCTCAGGCTTTAACCTGCTTTGAAAGCTTCATTTGCAATGTTACCTCTACTTCCTCCTCATGATGACATCAGACTGTTTGAGTATGCCTACAAACGGCTGTTTGTTGGTAGCCTTTGTTGCTACAGTGTTCAATGGGTTGTTCACATTGTCATATTTTGGATGGGATTCAGGCTCAAACGTGTACAGATATATTTGAGAAGTTTCCATTTCATGTAAAGAACAAGAAAAAGAAGTGAAATCCTATTATTACTATTTGTTTACATAGACTTCCGAGCTGCCAACAGCACAGAGTGGGCTCATTGAGAGGGGGCCTTAAAGAGATAAGAGCTAAAATAGCCTGTCTTTCAGACAGAGGCTGAATTGAGGGGCTTCATACCAGGACCAATATGAGATAAATAGAGTTTTTGAACTGTAAATCATGCAAAGATATACCAGTAGAGCCCCAGAATATAAATATAGACATATGCATGATACGTCCCCCCTTAAGGTAAAATGAAAGCTTGAATCAATGATTTCTGTGATAATCTTGAGGCACTAGAAATAGTTATTGACATGAGGCGATGGCAGTGCATACAATGTATAAGAGAAGCACTTACTCGTCCTCCTATATTGGTTTAGGCTTATAGACTGTAGGGCCATGGAGCAACCAGCAACCGCAGCATATGGCAGATGATGCATTGCAGCCGTGTCGACTAGAGGGCTGATCAGAACCAGTCTGTTTCTATTCAACACTGACCACAGTGGGGAGAGAGGAGGATATAGGGGTTGAAGAGCTGTCATATTTCCCCCGGGAAGGGAGGGAGAGATTCCCATGTGGTTGAATAATAATGTGGCTCTACCTCGCTAGAGAGAAGTTGGAGGGACCAGGGTACAGAGGAGGAGGAGATGAATTGGCCATAGAACATTTGTCATGGAAGTTCAGAAGTGTCACAGAAAGCACTCCGGTGGCTTTAACCTCATGAAATTTGGTTGTGTGCGTGCATGTGCATGTGCATGTTTATGAGATCCATGCTTTCTCGGAATTGTTTTTCATTAAGGTTGGGGCTGCTAAGCATTGAGAGGCTAGTATGGAGGATGTGGTGGTGGTGCAGTAGTCACAGTCATCGTCTGTTAGCTCACGGAGAACACTGATGAGCACAGATGTTACCATGCTGTGTTCGAATGCACGCACCCTGCAAGGTGTGAGCCAGATTTATCCCAAATTGTAGTTTGACACTCACCCTGAATAACAACATATTCAAAGGCTTGTGTTTTTCTTTCTGACTTTGGTGGTTTGTTTAGTATGCTGTTAGATAGAGACCAGTGGAAACCCGTAGCCTCATCTCTAACCGATAAATGGCTCTTTTAGCTTGTATTTATCTTGGTTTCAAATCCACATTGAACTTTTCCACCCACATGCTACAGCTTTGACTCATTTAAGGAATTGCTCAATTGAGGGATATTCTGCTTTTCATTTAAGTGCTCACACAAAAATCTAGAACAAGTGATAATGCCATTAACTTTTTCTACATCATTTGTGTTAGATGGTAACTTTGGTGTTAAGTTAAAATGTCAATAATATCACTGGAATTCATTAGTGCCGTTTTGACCAACTAAAGGTCTTCCTCAGGCAAAGGAAAACCTGTAGTTGATCAAAATGTTGCTAATATATATAAATAAAGGCTTTATTTAATCAGGTAGTCTCATTGAGATCAACATCTGTTTTGCAAGAGACCTGCATACAGCAGAGAGAATAAACACAAGCCAAGCCAGGCATAACAAAAGGACTAGACATGCAACACACAGCCAGACAATCAAAAACACATTCAGCATCAGAAACAATCACAGACATCACTAAATAGACTTCAGGTTAAAAGTTTAAAATTGGTCAGTGAAATGAGACATCCAAGTTTTAAAAATCATCTGTATTTCATTTATACAGTGCAATGTACTAGTTGAAGGTGGTCTTCCCAAGTTCAGTATTTACTCAAGGGGTAGCTGGAGTTCAACAGTCCTGAGATCTGGTCTGGTGAGCAGTGCTGGTACTCTTTCTTATATTGTAGCTTTGGTGTTAAAACAAGGAACAAAGGAACTTTTATTCAGTAGTGTTTTATCACCTAATTTTTAACCTTGTTGACTTCAATCATCACCTTTAAAGGTGCAGTGTGTAGTATTTAGCGACATCCAGCAGGACCGACTTGGCAGAAATGGAATATAATATTCATCAAGTATGTTTTAATTAGAGTATAATCACCTGAAAATACTTAGCACTTACTACTTACTGCTGACATTATCAGAAAGGTGATAATTCTACTTTATGCTTACTGTTAAAGTCATAGTAGGTGGCATTTTGATAGGGTGGACAAAATATTAGGAACATTTTTCAATGTAATGCACTTTAGTAGACGACCACCACCAACTACGACCTCAATAATAAACATAATGTAGAATTATCACCTTTCTGACAATGTCAACAAAAACTGAAAATGTTAAGCTTTGTAAAAGTGGAATTCATGGCAGAGCTGTTGTATTGGATTGCATTAGATTGCACAGGTTTATTTGTTTATTTGTTAGGATCCCCATTAGTTGTGCCCTAAAGCACAGCTAGTCTTCCTTGGGTCCACACAGGTGTTCCTGTGAGTGTATATCACTAATACAACATACTAAATAACTGTTATTTTACTGTTGGGCTTTTTGCTCTTTTTAGTTTTACTGTGTCTATGTCAGTGTCTGAAATCACTCCCTACAGTATATAGTGCTCTATATTTACCCTCCACCATTTTATTTGAGTGTCTGAACTGTGAGTGTGTGGCTGTGTCCGCAATCATTCCCTCATTCACTCATTCATGACTCCCTTTATAATAGACACACAATAGTGAACAGCAAATTGAGATTTCGGACACTTACTAGCTGTCATCATTTTGGGACATCACTGTCAGCTGTACAGTTGCATAACAGCAGTTTTCACATCCATAAAAGGCAACACATGGCATTGTGGGATTGTTAGCAGAATATAGTATATATGCCATTGACAGTAGTGCTAGCTGCTCACTATTGAGTAAAGCATTGAGTGTCTATTATATAGGCAGGAGTGAATTTGTGAAGGAGGGAGGGATTATGTGAATGTTTACTAGATTACTGTAATTACTGCGTTGTACTTACTATGGGCAATAAATGTTGATCTTTCACTGGTGATACTTTCTAGGGTTAGGGTTAGAGACAATGTAACCAACTAATAACTAATATAGCTAGTCTATACTTTTGTGAATCCATTATCTACAAATTCATTTTAAAAATATATTCTCTTGTCACTCATGTGTATGGTATCTGTTTGGATTTGTAATCACTACCATTTAGGTTGTTGTCCAATACTGTTTTCACACTTTTACTCTTCCAGCCTTCAAAGAGCAACTGTTGTCGTCAATCTTTACTGGAAAGTGTGTTTTAGTTGGCTGCATAGCTGTGCACCTACACACATAGTGAGGATAGAAGAGAAGGTACCTGACAAAAGCTACGTG
This sequence comes from Thunnus thynnus, assembly GCF_963924715.1. Classification (NCBI taxonomy): domain Eukaryota; kingdom Metazoa; phylum Chordata; class Actinopteri; order Scombriformes; family Scombridae; genus Thunnus; species Thunnus thynnus. The sequence continues at coordinate 27,293,042 of NC_089518.1, read as the reverse complement.
TTACAAGACTGAACTACTAGTGTTGGTTGACAGAGGACCTGAGTGAAAAAGAGGAAGACAGTGAGACAGACTGAGAAAGAACGAGACCGTGAATGTGCTTTGGAGAAAAAGGGTTTAAAAAAAAAAAGAAGTAGCGTGGTCCTACAACATTCTACACAAATCAAACTGTACCATAACACTCCTAAAAACTGAATTACAGTAAAATAACTAATTAAGAACTTTAACTGCTTTGCCTCTCTGGCTATTTATCCATTGTCTACATTCCTGTTTGGGAGAGAGAGAGAGAGAGAGTTTTTATTACTGCCATGCTAATAAAATAAGCAAAACAGAATATATTATTAGGGCAACAGTAGTGGCATTCAAATGTTTATTTCTGATGAGTCTCCGAGAGGCCTCGGCTACTGTTTTATAAATTAAAGGCTCAAAACGCCACAAAAATCCCTTCATGACTCTGCAGGAGGGCCATCAAAGTGTCAAACTGCATTTGACTCAGAAAAAGCTTGATTTTGGGTTGATGAAAGTAATATTTATAGTAGACCAATAACTGATTTAGTTGAGTAGAACAAGATGTATCTGCATTTACCCCAGAGCACTATGTGTGCCTGAGCTTACCCAAGATTGAAGTTGTGAGTTAGTAAATCACCGTAAATCAATGTAAGTCTGTTAGTTGGTTAGTTAAGGAGTTAGTTAATCAGAGAGTGACTTTGTCCATCCATGTGTTTGTTCAGTTTATGGGCCTCAAGAAGACAAAAGGTTGGCTCTGTAGCTCTGCTTCTCAGAAAAAAAGGCCCTGAATGCTGTTAGTGTGTTAGTGTGTGTGCGTGCATGTGTATGCTTGTGTATGTATGTGCGTGTCGAGGCACGCCTGTACGCAGCCTGTGCATGTGTCTGCATCGGTGCCTCTGTGTGTTTCTGTCATTCTAGTTCAGTGAGTGGCCCACTGGGTGCAGACAATCCCCGGCTTTGTGTGTATGTCCTGCTGCCATGCTGCGTACTGTACTGAATGGGCTCTGGGGAACGAGGCGTGTGAAAATCCCACCCATGCCCACCTAGTGACAGTCAGCTGTGTGTGTGTGTGTGTGCGAGTGTGAGTGTGTACAAGTAAGAGATAGACACAGAGAGAAAGAAAACGCTCATATGTGTGTGGGTGTATTTGTGTGTGCGCGGGGTGGGAAGCGGTGGGTGAAAGAGGACAATCCACACAGAAACAACCAGTCTCTGTGTTGGACAGTACAGAGAGATTCTTTATTATTCTTTTATTTCATTAACTGGGAAACCTAATGACCTGACAAATGACCCCCAGCAGAGGCCACTCTGTTCTCTCACACTCAGCACCACTGTTGCTGCCTGTCTGCCTCTCTAGGTAGCCCCTTTCATACATGCAGTATAATCTGTAAATGGCTCATTTTAAATGCAGACATTATGACATGTCATAGCAGGAAATGCACAGGTGTAATGAATAATATTAACGATGGCTGCATTAAATTTAGGCTCATTTGCATGGATATAATTAGTGGTATTAGTTACATCTGTGGCTTCTCTCCTACCGTATAAAATATCTCCAATGATAGAGGCCTAGTTTCCATATATTACTTTGAATGTTTTTGTTCATTTTACTTATTATTTTTGTTTGTGTTTTTATTAATTATATTTAATTAATTACTTCTTTAAATGTATTTATTTATGTATTTATTTATTTATTGTGTGTGTTGTTTCAGGGTATTTTGTATAATGTTTTCAATTAAGTCTGTGTTGATTCCTATTGAAAGTCAAGCACATTACGTGTGTGCCGTCAATAATTGGTACATGAACTGTTAACATGTTTGAGCCTTTTTGCCCATTGTACCTTTTCTTCAGCCTGGTGAAGTGCTGAGTGGAAAGCGTTGCTCTTATCAGTGTTAAAAGACCTGCACATCCACCCACGCAGGTGTTTTTAATCACTCTGGCTGATTAGACCTCTAGTTAAGTTGAAGTTGGCTGGAGCTATACTGGAAAATATCTGACATCACTGAAGTCTATGAACTAAACAATGGTTGCAACAAAGCTTATTTAA